>NW_015971463.1:0-77505 GCF_000769745.1 Penicillium expansum
GGTACCTAAAATTAATAAAAAAGGTAGATAAAGAGGATATAGAGAGAGAGAGAGAGATACTTATAAAAAGAGAGATCTACCGAGGATAGGGTTTATATAGACCCTACCTAAAGATTACTAGCAAATAAGTAATTAAGTAAATAAACCTCTAAAACTATCTAATTAACACTTAATATATTAATTTCTAAGACCTAAGATAATAACGCCTAGTAGGGAGAGCCCTATACAAAACAGAGCCTACCTATTACCTTAGTAGGTTCAATAACAGTAACAAGCTATAAACCTAAAGCTATTCCCACTGCCTAAATAGGCAAGATCTCCGGGCAGGCGGAGGTGAGAAAAGCGAGAGTTTTGACTAGGTAGTACTAGGCTTAGTACCACCCCTGTATGTAGGGAGAGACACACAGATACCAGGGATATTAACTAGTAGTTAAACCGTTAATAACAAGCTCCCGGGCTTATAACCTGTTGATGTCTACGATGGTAGACGATAGTGTACAATATGTAAATTGTTGTAGAGTTACTGTACAAACTAGGAAAGATGACTGACTATATAGTCAGTAACTATGGGATGGCGAGCCTGTGGCATCTGAGAGATAACAAACACAGGGGAGCGGATGCGGTTCGGATGGAGCGTATGGACAATCTTAATTCTAGCCCTAGGGCTGAATTGTCGCCCTCACCCAGACCGGAGGGTCTCTTCAATTCCCATTCAGATGCCGTTGAACATTTTTGTAATGAGTCTCGGGTGTTTGAGGATTTGATTGATTATTTACCTTTGGTTGGGGAGTGACAAGATTGTTAGTTTAGTAAATCCATAGATGTTCTACCTAGCAGTAGCATCTATCTGATGTGGAAAGCAACAACATCACAACAGTCATCACCGTATTCAAGTTATCTAGATATATCACTTCTGCTCGTTATAGAGTACCACGTTTAATAGAAGCTAATGGTTATCCTGATCAGGTGGCATTGAAAAATGATGAATATAGTATTGTAAGAAGTACAGCTGAGCCAACCATCTTGTGCAGCACATCAGTTTCTCTTATTTTCCCTCTTCTGGAATACCAGCTTCAATGGTGCCGTGGCTAAAGTGAAAGTGTCTTGCTTTCCATCGAGGAAAGCAGCTGCGGTTTGATCTGGGGCGAACGAGACGTCATACCGGGTGAGTATTTCAGCAGTCACACTGCGGAGTTCCATCAGACCTAACTGTTTCCCAACGCACGAATACGGGCCTAGTTCAATGATAATTGACTGTTAGCATCTTCAAACTTGGATCTTGATCATACCCGTGCAAGATATGCAAGGAAAAAACATACCAGTGTTGAATGGAATAAATGCAGTAGGATCTTTCACTAGTTCTGGTTGCGTATTCCACCTCTCGGGCAAAAACTCCCGTGGGCGAACAAAGATGCGCTCATCTGACCACTGTTAGCTTTGTTCTTGAGCTGGTAAAGTACTGGTAACCACTGATTTCTCACCTCTGAATAAAGTGTGTTGGGGAATGCACACCATCAAATTCCCAGGAATGTACG
The DNA here is from genome assembly GCF_000769745.1 of Penicillium expansum. Lineage (NCBI taxonomy): Eukaryota > Fungi > Ascomycota > Eurotiomycetes > Eurotiales > Aspergillaceae > Penicillium > Penicillium expansum. Next base: position 1,536 of record NW_015971463.1, read on the forward strand.
TGTTGCCGATAGTGATACCCTCTGGGGGAGTCAAACGCTGTGTTCCCGAAGGTACAGCAGGGTGGAGCCGGAGAGTTTCATTGATTATTGCGTCAAGTAATTTCACCCCTGTCAATTTGTCATGGGACAGGCTCGAAAGAGCGTCTAGTTTTGTCTGGAGCGCTTTGTATAGAGTGCGGTCTGAGGCGAGATGGAAGAATATGTTGGTAAGGGTCGCAGCTGTAGTGTCACTTTGAATAGACCAAGTTAGCACAGGTTATTTCATAATGAGGTTGACATTTGGAGCACAAAGGGATGATAAAGTACCTTCCAGCTACGATGATTAGGTACGCATCACCGTGGAGGTCAAGGCTGTCCTGCCTCGTCTTTGGACCCTGCTCATATGCCTTGAGGATCCATGAAAATACATCTGGGCGATCTGGAGTATTCTATACTCCAGCGTCTTATTAGCAATTTGAACTTCAATCTCCCTGCCTTGAGAGTTAGGTTATTGAGAGGTGGTTTTCTAACCTGAATCCTTTCATACACCCGCCCGTCCACCCATTTCCAAAACTTAAGATATTCCGCGTTGATCACAGGGATTTTCTTGAAGAATGGAAATAGCCAGGTGAGATGACTGAAAAGCCCAATGCCTTTCATATCAGCATGTAATTGCTTCAGGATATAAGCGTCTTTGCCATCAATTAGCATGTTGAAGGATTTTCCAAACGCCAAATCACCCATAACATCAAAGCTGTAGTAATTGAACCACTGGGAAATGTTGATTTGGTTTCCCACTTCCCTTTCAATAACATTGATTAGTTGTTCCGTGTAATGGGAGACACGAGGCTCGTAATCACGGAGTGCTGGAGGACCTTAGAACGTGCTCCTCGTAATATTAGGGGCCATCCCAGGAGATAGGAATTCCATACCTCGGGAGCTAAAGCCTTGGTCCCAGACCTTCTTTCGCCGCGCGTGCTCCTGCCTATTTCTGACCATCTGTAATGAAACCCGCGGTTCCAAAACCGTGTACCAAGGTCCCTTGGAGACCTTCGCGGAAGAACTGTAAATTGCCTTGACTGCGCGTGGATCGGTAATAGACAACTCAGTAGGCCCTAAAGGTTCATAGAGGTACGGTAAATTAGTCCGATACTCCAAAAAGGAGAGAATAGGAAAGTAATTGCTTCCTACCTAACCGCACGTAATCTCCATATAGTTCATGGAGCTTCTCAGTCTCCTCATAAAGGTGAAGCTTGCGGGCAGACAGAGCAGTCACATAGAAGTTCGATAATTTCGCCAAAAAAGGACCAGGGAACCTTGATAGACGATGTAAAAAGGCTCGGTAGAAGAGCATACTCGTGTAGATACCCAAGATGTGGCACCCTATAAGTTTGGCGGCTAGATGGCTTGGCCCAGCAGGTGGGAGATCATTTTGCTTGTACCGTTCCAGGAAGGTAGCACTAATAAACAGAAATATGTATGAAATCACAAGGCGCGGAGCCTTGAGATCCCATTCTCCACGACGATAGAGAAGAACATGCGCGGTCAAACCGCTGAAGCCCGCGAGTGCTAGGAGTGTACTGGGAGAATTACCCACTATGGTGTAGGAGTGCATCATATGCGACGACAGAGGAGGTTCGAAAAAGAATGAGAAATATTGGTTTGCGAGAGACTATGATATCTGCATTTTTGTTGGCTATATAGGGGTTTGATGTGGGCAGATAAGGGTCTACGATAAGCAAAAGAAGGGGCTACCTACGGGCGAATGCCTAACCCTCCAGGGCTGGAGTACATGATACTTTACATAACCGGCCCGAGGCCTTCCAAGGTTAAACTTCTCAGGTGCGGGCAACATAATAAAGTTTAACCTTAATTTATGGCTTTGGGGCTCCGGGGTTGGGCAAGGACCCCGCAAATCCCCGCAAATCCCCGCAAAAGCCCCGCAGAACCTTTCAGCACCGAGGGAGCGGTAAATACATGTATGTGACGATATGTGCTGATCATGACTCGAATTGTACTATGGTACGATTGGAATTCCCTGTCCGGGTATATTTATTTACTTCTCTCTATCTCTGTCTCTCCCCCCCCCCCCCCCCCCCCCCCCCCCCCCNCTCTGTGCGGTGAAAATTATATGAGCTGTCCACCATACCTTTGAAGACTAGAAAATAAAACAGTGCGAAATGGGCTAAGAAATGAAGGAAAGAAAACGACGTATGGATTGCGGTTCCAGGATTTACTCTCCAAAGAAGGCTATACTATCAGATAGTGTATCAATTGATACTGGATCAATTGGAATCAGTCGATCGCTATTCGTAATACCATCTTCCTCCAAGGTGTATATATCATGGGATGACATGCTGCTGATACTTGGTCCCAGTATTGTACTCATGTTATTTTGTCTGGGATACCGTAGTGTGCCTGATAAGCAGCTTTCTGTATTCCGCATATGTTCATTTTTCTTTGACTGAACAAGCTGGTGGGAGGTAGACTGGGGACGAGTAGGGGACATCACTGCAAGCTCTGGGTGCAGTGGGGGCATTGAAAGCTCTGCTGATGGAGTTATCATCGTTGCTTCTGAGTATTCCAGAGTGAGGTGGCCAGTGGCCATTGAAACATCCATGATGCTAGCCAACTTGAAGTACAGTGCCGGCTGTAATTCAAGCATATACGAGCTGGGTTTCCCCGGAGACGACCTCTGGGAATGAAAAATACCCGCTGCACGATCTTCGGTACAGGGTACAGACAACTCAAACATATGAAGGATCTGACTGACCCAGAGCGTTACATGGGATACATCGTAGCGTCGAAGATACTGACGATTGAGTTCGCTGTAAATCTTCAACGCATGTTCTTGGCGCCTGCGGCCTATGTTGTCATTTGAAAGTCGGAGGTTGAAGTTCAACACCATCTGGGGTAAAACAGTGTACGCGACAACACTGATGGGCAAGTGGCTAGCGGTGCCATCGACGACAAAACGCTTGACTGTGTCGTTTATTTTTGTGACTGCGTCCATCAAATCAGGCCAGCTTTCACGATGCTGGCGTTGATAAATCCGCAAAGAAAGATGATGGTACAGTGCTAAACGAGCGGATCTAATTCAGAATAATATTAGCCACTTGCCTAGTTCCGTTTCAGGAGAGTTGTTTGCTCTTACTCAAAGTACAAGATAGTCAATTGCTTATAAAATACGACACACGCATGAAGACTAGAGTCCTCTGGAGACAGTTGAAGCATGTACTGGGTCTTCCAGTCATTAAGACGAGATTCAATCTTGTCTATTCGACTCGCTTCGGGAGTGGTGTCCTGCGAATCGATGAATATACCCAGGGGATATAGTATCATGATCAGATCTGTCAAAACAAGGGCAAGCTGACACTGGCTAGTCATAATTTTGCACAGCATAATTTTAGTTTTGGAGTCGCAGACCTCGGAGGAATAGATCTCATCGTATAAGTCCTCGACCAGCAATGGATCTCGTGATGTAGGGTCAAAGTGAGCCGGGAGTATCTGCAATGGTCGCCGCATGCCCAAAGAAATGATCCTGTCACGAATAACAAGGCACCACCAGAGCCGCTTGAGGTCCGATTGCTTGTATTTGGACTTGGTAGGATAACAATGATAACGGTGTGCATTTGCAGCGCGACCCTGCTGGATAGCCAGAGCAAGCCAAGTAGTGTTGCTCAAATGGTCTAACCTGGTACTTTGATAAGTAAGTAACAATGATGCCTGAGAAAGACATAGATGGTCTCCTTCAATGCCAAACTCATAAAAAATCTCAAATATTTCGTCAGCATATCTCTCGGGGCTCAGGATACCGCCTGTCAATGCATCCGCACACACACCTTGGCACGCTGGTAGAATGTATTGCGCATGATGAGGATGGATTCAGCTCCTGATTGTCTTGCATCGTTTAGTGAGATATACTTGGGACAGGTCAGCGATAAGGTCATTAGACATAGAGTGTATCCCCGGAGGATTGATGTGTTAAAACCTACGCTACAAGCGACGAACAACATTGCCTGAAAGACGAGCAGTGAAAAGGAAGGACCTCGTGCCTCTGTATCATGAAACATCGACCAAAACTCTGCTTCGTTGATGACTGGTAGGCATGGGTGAACCTAGAGAAAATAGTGGGAAATTAGAGTGTTTAGCAAAGGTCCTGTAGGAACATGCAGACTCCTTTGGGATTCCAGAAACGCCATCTCAGCTGGCTGTAGTTGATGAAGATTTGGTGCCTGTAGGTATCGATAATAGGAATAGAAGACAGCCGAGTCTTCCATTATGCTCTTGTCACCTGGTTCAGAACTCAGCACTACTTCTGCTGGATGCCTCCTACACCCGGGTAGTATGTTTACAGAGTGTAGGATGGAAATGGAAAGACGAACATAAGAAAGGATTTGGTACTTTCTGCACCTGCAGCGGCTCGGAATCGGCGGGAACGAAGCTGGTATGCAGATTGTTGGCGTCCAAATCAGAAACTTTATCGGGTTGACTATTGATCGTGGAGACAACAGCATGTTCTTCCTGGCTGCTATGTGAAGCGGAAAACTGATCAACATCCGCTATCGGTGAAACTTGTCTTGAAATTCTCGGACTCTTAGGTCGAGTTGTGCAATCGTGGTTATCGAGACGGCAGTTCGTACAAGGTCGTCCGTACGTCATAGCATCACATCTCACTTTGCGGCGACGACAGCTTAGGCATGCGACGCGTGCCCGGCGGTAGTGGTCCCGTCGTAGATAACGGGGACTTCCTATCGCATGTAGATCCATCTGTCGAGCTTTTGTCTTCAGGGATTATTTGCCAGGGGTGTGAGTAGATCAGGGAAAGGTATGTTGACCAGAGACCAGGGATACTCTGACAAAACCCCAGACATTCCAGTCCAGAGCTGTACCCCGCACGCTAAGGAAAGAAGAGCGGACCCTGATCGTCAAGAGCCTTTCATAATACGGGGGGAGACACATGGCTCAATGCCGAGGTCCAATCCTCTGCCATTTACTTTTTCACACCAGTCAAGTCCTCGATCACCGATCCACACGGATCGACAATTTGCGGGGCTGTGGGCACCATATTATAACTACAACATGATGACTGGCGGCTTTTCATGCTTGATTATCCGTCCCAGTGATAATACGTCCTTACCTGAGACTTTAAGCTATAAAATGGATCTTATTTTCTCAGAATTGAGGCTATAGATAGGTAACCCGGTGTCAAATTCGGGTATTATCATCCAACATGTTCCATAAGACATTCTCAGATATTACCATCAAAATAAAAATGACCTAGCTACTGTTCTGTCCATAGTAAAACTGGTTTAATCACAGTTCCATCCTTCAAGCCACCCAGGGCCTGTTGATAATCTGTAGCCTGCATAGGGGAAATAAAGTCAGCTCCGATGTGGGAAGTAATGATATATGCAACCAACATTGAAGAACTTGATCAATTTATCGATAGGAAAGCGACCTTCCCGGTACCACTTGATCATCTGTGGAATGGCCTATTCTTCCAATCAGTCACCAGAGTTCCAAAGGAAGAGTAAGACAAGTAACGCACAATTTGAGGCACACAATCTCCTTCTATACATCCCGAAATCGATCGGCCCATCTTTATGAAATGAATTAGTCGTAGATACTTTGTAAAAGGCGATAGACTGAAGCCTACATTAATCTGTTCTGTCACGTCAAAGCTAAAGCGATACCCTAGCGGTGGTACCCCAATGAGCACCATCCTGCCTCGCGTAGTTGTAGATTGGAGCCCGTGCTCCATTAGAACAGGCACCCCTGTCGTTTCGATTGCAATGGAGACTCCGTTGGGTATCAATTTCTTGACCTCTTCGTCTAGTGTGGTGAAATCTGGGCTGCTAGTATCCAAAGTATGCGACGCTCCAAGAGTTTTGGCCAGTTCAAGACGTGCTTTGACCCGATCCACAACGATGATTGCTTTGCAATTGCGTATCTTTGCGGTCTAATTAAATTAATATGTATTAGCTCTGTACGCACCTTCGACTTGACCACATTGCGAAGGAACAAGGAGAATGGGCATACCATGAGAGCCCCCATTCCCACAGCACCCAACCCTAAGATCAATACTGTATCAGCCTGTCCTGCGTTGGTTATGTTTTGAATGGCACCCATTCCTGTCTGGAATCCGCAACCTAGAGGGGAGAAAAGTTGCAGTTCGTGATCATGGTCCAGAAGGCTCTTGGCATTGACAACGCTTGCTTCGCTGATGATGCTGTACTGTGCGAAACTAGACTGGCCGAAAAACTTGGCCCACAGTTCTTCGCCACTCTCCCGTACTAACATCTGCTTTTGGTGGCCGGAATAGTTTTCTTGCGCGAAGTCCTTGCAGTACGCAGGATGCGAGTTCTTGCATTGTTGACACGATGAACAAGAAGAGAAAGACAGAAGAACTGGGTCACCAATTTTGACGGCATGAACATTTTTACCGATACTTCGTACAATGCCGGCACCTGTGATCATATTAGCAAGCCCAACTAATAAGATTATAGTGACAAAGAAAACGGCTAGAAAGTCATGTAGTTGAAGAGGGCAATGTTTTACCTTCATGTCCCGCTACCTTCGGATATGTGATACCAAATTGTCCATTGGGTACTGAAGTCAACAAAATATCAGTATGACATATTCCTGAAGCGCGCATTTCGACGAGGATCTCGTCTTCGCCTGGTGATTTAACATTCACTTCCTCTAATGCCCAATTCACGGTCAGAGGATGGATCGGCTCCCGGGCAACGATTGCTTTTCCGATGACCATTTTGTTTTCTTAATTATTTTAAATATTTTGTTAGCAAGTGGAACGCCCTCGATCTACTAATATACGTTCATATACTCAAGCTTAAGGATGCTACTAAGACAAGTACCCCGCCTACGCCGCGGCACGTCGGTAAACTGACTTAACCTTAACTTCGCGGGGGTTCCAAGGTTACGATAATGCGGGGAAGCGGTAATGATCCTAGTAGTTTTATGTAGGAATTGTGGGAATCGGAAAATGTGCAAAGAATATTATGTACCAGGTTGAATAGGTGCAAGCCGATTAGCAGGGTATCCTATCGGATACCAAGATTAAATACATGATACATGATACATAATACATACATAATTAAATGCAGGTTACCGAAAGGTCATGTGACTGCGGAGATACATGTCATAAATTAGTCAGCATGTCCAACATTGTAGACTGCATCGTACTCGCTATATTATATATTATCGTACTACAGTTATTAGTGCGAAGATGGATAGGACGAGTCTATCTTCTACTACATGTCATCCCCGGGGTTGTCTAATATATATCTTCTCCTACTGAAGATCGATCTTTCTATCGGATTTGCTTGCCCTCGGTATAAATCTCGGATTCGCTTGCCCTTTCGAGGGAGCTGCTATTATCCAAGATCTCTTGTTCTCTTACAAATACTTATCAATGGAGCCGTGGGTGTAGTGGATACGAGTGCGTTATTTCCTCATCTTTGTATAGATAATGACACTTATGCATTGGTCATGGAGAAAAGCCCGAGGGGGAAAATGTTCAACTCGGGAAGGAAGGTGATTCCGAATGGGCAACCCTCAACTCTACAAAGCAAATACGTAAATTATTCACAAGAACCAGAGGAAATAGAAATCCGGGGTAAACACCGGGGAAAATCATCAAATGACTACTAACTTGGCTAATGTAATTGATCCAAATTATTCAATTAAACTAGTTCATCCTAGTTTCCTATAATTTCTTATCCCAGTAAAAGCCAGGGAGCTAATTCAGTCTAGGCAGATAAGGGCTTTGTTCGATGAGATACTCGTACACTATCTAATGTCCTGTGGCGATATGCACTAGTCAATCTTTATTCTATCTGTAAATGGAAGGAGAGTGACAATTCTTCGATTACTTCCCCGCAAAGCCCCGGGGTTTAGGGGGAATGCCTTTCCCTATCTATGGTTCTTATATATCTACTTTGATATAATCATTCTGCTTGGAATACACACTCTTCATATTCCCACCATTCCATCACAAGAACTTTCAATATGAGATCGGAAATCATTGATATACCAACCCCCAACGAGGCTCAGCCAACGATTCAAGATGCAGAAAGCCTACACAGAGAAATAGAAAAACCTGAGTTCACTGAACAACGACAAGATGCTTTTGGGGATGAATCAAATGCAGAAATCAAGTACAAGGTTTTGAAATGGTGGTATGTGACGAAGTGTTGACAATTCCTCTCTCGTTTACTGATGAATTCAGGCAAGGAGGTCTTCTGATGGTTGCCGAAACCATTTCTCTAGGAATTCTCTCCTTGCCAGCTGCTATAGCAGGGATAGGCCTAGTTCCAGGACTTATTATCCTCGTTGGGCTTGGGCTACTCTCTACCTACACAGGTTATGTTATTGGGCAGTTCAAATGGAGATATCCTCATATCTCCAGTATGGCTGATGCTGGTGAGGTACTGATGGGTGGTTTCGGTCGAGAATTGTTTGGAACTGGTCAACTGCTCTTCTTGATCTTCCTTATGGCCAGTCATATCTTGACATTCACTGTGGCTCTCAATTCTATTACTGGTCATGGCACTTGTTCGATCGTTTTCGGTGTGGTTGGACTGATCTTATCCTTGATTCTTTCTCTTCCTCGAACCCTTGAGAAAATGTCTTGGCTTTCACTTGTCTGTGAGTTATGAAATCATCTGCCACTGATCTACAGTTCCTGAATTTTAACGATGAGCAGCCTTTATTAGTGTTTTCACCGCCGTGATGGTTACGATGATCGCCCTCGGAATACAAAATCATGGCGCCGCTGTTAAGCCAGTTGTCGAGGCCAACTTCGTGACTGGAATTATGTCGGCCTGTAACATTGCATTCTCATACGGTGAGCACGACTGGAAAAAAGGAAACCAAAACACAGCTTAACCGTCTACAGTCAGCCACAATACCTTCTTCACATTTATGGCAGAGCTCAAGGACCCAAAAGACTTTCCAAAAGCTCTCGCACTCCTACAGTCTATTGATATGACCCTTTACATTGTCGCCGCAGTTGTCATATACCGTTATACTGGCGCAGATGTTACTTCCCCTGCGCTAGGGTCAGCTGGAATATTGATTTCCAGGATAGCCTACGGCATTGCCCTTCCTACAGTATGTCTCACTCTTCGTATCTAGCATCATAGCTAACTGTTCAAGATTGTGATTGCTGGAGTCATCAACGGTCATGTTGCAGCAAAATCGCTTTACGTCCGCATCTTTGCCGGCACTGACCGGATGCACAAAACAGACTGGGTTTCCATGGGTTCCTGGGTTGGTATTGCATTTGGCCTTTGGGTTATCGCCTGGGTCATCGCTGAAGCGATTCCGGTCTTCAACGACCTCCTCAGTTTGATTGTAAGTGCTCGCTGTGCATTACCTTTGACATGAATATGTCTAACTTTTGCTTGAATCAACAGACTGCATTATTTGGTAGCTGGTTTACCTTCGGATTTACTGGCATGTTTTGGCTACACATGAACAAGGGGCTGTGGTTTTCTTCGCCTAAGAAAATCATGCTGACCTTACTCAACACCTTCGCGATTTGTGTTGGTATCACTCTGGTGAGTATCTCTCGTTCTCTCACGAATAACTATAAACACAACTAATCTTGTCATAGTGTATTCTCGGTCTCTATGCCTCCGGGTCGGCCATCCACAACAACCAAGGTAGCGCTAGCTTTTCGTGTGCTAATACTGCGTGAACAAAAGTTTGAATATATGCACGTCTTGTCTTGTAAAGCGACTACTCAATTAGTGAGAATGGACTGCAATTCTCAACAAAATTGTATACATATCTGAGTGCTATTCAGGGCTCTACCTCAATGCCTCGTATAGTCAAGTTATGATATAGATCATATTCCCTCCAAGCCCATCCTCAATCGAGAGCATCGGACTCAGGCGGACCCTTATAATCTGTCAATTGTCAGCATAATAGTTCCCCAACGCACCAACCCCAGTCCAAAAACTTACATTTCCTCGCATAAACCACATACCAAACCGCCGAAATACCCATAAACCCAACAAAAACAACCGAAGCATAATTCATCGACACAGCCGTAACCGGCAACGCAGTCGGCATACTAAACAGCACCAACTCAAACGCAATCCAAGCCAGCGCAACGACATTAACAAACCTCCCAATAATCCCACCACAATTCCACGGCGCCTTAGCAACCTCCTTACGGCCATGCCACAAGCTCAAGAAGATAGGAATAGCATACGCCGCCGCAAGCGCAATAACACCCACCGAAACAAACGCGGTAAATGCACTCGAACTCCCGAGGTTAATCAACCCCAGCAACATCTGAATCCCCGTCAACAAAACCAACGCCCAAACTGGCACACCCCAGCGCTCGTCGACGCGTGCCCACAGTTTCGCCAGCGGAATGGCGTCGTCACGGGCAACAGCCCATGTAGCGCGGGAGGCGGCAACTGTTATGCTAATCGAACAGAAGACAGTTATAACCAGGACGAGGGAGATGAGCCCGAGGCCACCGGCAGGGGAACCCATCACGCGGGCCAGGATGTAGGGGAGGGCTTGGCCTGCCGGGGCATTAATGATATCTTCCAGCGGGGGCAGGGTTGCGCAGATTGGGATGATGAAGAATAGACCTGCTGTCCCGCCTACCGGGACGGAGAGTGCTATTGCGCGGGGTACTTTCACTGCTGGGTTTGTGCATTCTTCTGCCATTGAGGTGATCATTCCTATTGCGGAGAAGGTGTATGCAGCTGGGAGGAGGCCGATGAAGAAGGTGAAGTTTCCCCAGCCTGCGAAGGATTTATCGTAGTGGGATAGGGTGTATGACGCTGAATGGCGGCCCGTGTCTGCTTTGACGGAGATGGCGATTAGGATGATTATTATCGTGAGGAGGGTCCAGGATGCACAGAGGGTGTCGACTAGGGGGAGGTGCTTATTTGCAAAGATGCAGATTGCCAACGAGGCGAGGCAGATTGCGTAGAAGATTAGGAGGAGTTGCCAGCTGGATGCCGACCAGTCTGGATGGTACATTGAGACTGTTGCCGAGATCATGGAGGCGAAGCCAAAGTTTACGGAGAGGGTTATAGTCCAGTTTCCGATTAGCCAGATCCAGGCGTTGATAAAGGAGAGGGTTGTTTTGTTGCCGCTGGAGATTTGGAAGGTCCAGTAGTAGGGGCCTGCGGAGGTTGGGTAACGCGAGGAGAGCTCGGCGAGGGAGAAGGCGATGCATTGGTCGAGGACGCAGACGAATATCCAGCCTACGAAGATTGAGAGCGGACCGCCGCCGTATATGGCGGAGAGGAGGGGTGAACCTTCGCCATAGGGGATTGCCGCTATAGCGAGGGTTTGGAAGAGGAGGGTTAGGACTGAGCGATTGCGGCGTAGTTCTTGTTTGTAGCCCAGGCGGTCTAGTTCGAGGTTCTCGATTGTCCCCTTTTCATGATCTTGGGGGGAAGGAGGTACCGGGGTGATTTCCTTCTCGAGACCCATGGTGACGGTAGTAGGTCAATAGTTATAAGGGAGGTAAGTGAATAGTTGATCCTCCAAGCTATTGGGATAATAGGGAATAGGAGGGATATACACCGATTATATGTACCCAGGTAGTGCAGGGTCAACACGTAACCCAATAATATGCGGAGTCGCAGCGAATAATAGCATGGATCCCATGTCGTATAACACGCCACCAAAGCAGATATGTAAACAATGCAGTCCGAAAGGGGAAGAGTCTCGCATTCTGCAGCGATAGATAAAGATAAAGGCGGATTTGTAGTGGAGTACCGAGGATAAAAACGTGAAACATAGGGCTAAAGGGAATTTATGGGGATATCATTGACCTGTTAGATTTCTTCATACTCTGTATACACTAGAAAGATAATCGACAATATAACAAAGTGCATAAAAGCAGACAAGATAAGAGAAACCTTGACGCAGGCCTAACCCTAAAAAGCAACTAAATCCATGCGAGGGGAAGTACTCCGCATTTGATCTGCGAGATTGGCAATCAGCTGATATGTGAGATGGGATATACCTGGATAAGACATGAAAAACAAAAATGCATTATGATTTGATAGAAAATAAAAGAAAAAGGAGGTATCAAACAGAAAAACCACAAAAAGAGAAAAAAGAGAAAACCCCTGAAATCTCGATAAACACCCAACATTACGAGCGGTAGCATATGGTACCTAGGTATATACAGAAAACCCCCTACATGGAAAGGAAGAAACAAAACCAATTACTGCGCCGTCGACGGCCGGCCCTGGGACCTGCGCGAGTGCAGACTAAGTCGGTGACCGGTGGACGGGGGACCCTCGGTAGCCAACAGGGGCGGGATACTAAATCCATATCCTTCGGTAGTAGCGCTACGATTCTGGGGATCAATCTCAACCCGGATGGCAACGTCAAGTCCACCATACATGCCACTTGTACAGGTAAACCCGTCAGCGGCGCTGTGTGTCGTTCCAGCATCGACTTCGCCCTTGTGCAGTGGTGCGTGGCCGTCCTTAGGAAGACGATCCAGTTTCGCGGAACTGGATTCAAGGACACCGGGGTTACTGGGGCTTGGGGGAAGGACCTCGGTGAGAATGGCGTAGTTGCGGGATGGCATGGTGACCTTATTCCAGGGGGCACTCTTCTCCTTGCCGCCGGGCTGCTTATCGAAAATAGGCATCAGGGTCTCGTCACAGTCGCGGTCCAGGTGGTGAATCTTGTTTCTGCGGGCGAGGAGGTTCGCGACGGCCTGGGGTGGGGGCTTATTTGTGATAGCGCTGCTGACGACGTTGACGATGAAGCGGTGGTCATTTTCGCCTGCGAGGTTGAGTTTCGGGTTCGAGTAGAAGCGGCCGATGGCAGCGAGGTGGACATCACCACCGAGGATGGTTATGCGCACGCTGTGGCTGCGGGCGAGCTCTTGGAGGCGTTGAACCAGCATCTTGCGCTCACGCTTGTGCTGGCGCGCGGTGTAGTGGTCGTCCAGGTCATCAAGAAGATCGACTTGGCCGTCGAATTCGTTGAAGAGGCCTCCCGCCACGCCAAAGCGCTTGTTCAGCAGCCGGATCGGCGCGATCAGGGGAGATGTGAGGATATTCTCTAGCCATGCAAGACGTGGGTATGCGATCGGCACACCTAGTAATACCACCAGGTGCTTGATATCGCCATTGGCGTCGACGATCTCGCGCTGCAACCGGTCGAAGATCAGATTGTAGGTGTCCTCGTAGTTGACCTGGTGGCGGGTGCGCTCGGTGCGAGCATCTAGACCCACAAAGGCAATGCGCTTGCCAAAGCGCATGTAGATACTTCGGCTACGCTCTTCCACGTACGGACCGGGCCGTTTGCCGATGATCCAGCTATCGTCCTCGACCTGGTTCTCCAGAACGTAGGTGTTCTCCACTTGACGCGGGTCAACACCGGAAGTTCCATTGACGGCGTGCATAGTCTGTGGGGCATCGGTGGTGAAAGTCGACTGAGGAGGAGCAATGTGGTGCTGGAAGAGACAGTAATACTTGAAAGCGACACCGCCGATACCGCGGAAGACAGCGCACTTCATGAAGTGATCCGTGTACGAACCGAATCCATCAATGATATCATGATCATCCCAGATATTCACCTGGGGGATGCGGCCATTGGCAGCGCGGAATGGCTCAGTGTTGTACCAACGGACATAGTTGGCATAGTAGTAGTCATCGCAATCAGCGCGCATCTTATTATCGAAGTCATGGGTGCGCCTCTTGTGCGGGTTAGAAATCGCAGTCCAAGGCTTGAGCGGGCCATCCACACGAATACCGTCGTTGTAGATCTGGTCGCCGCCACCAACCATAACGTGGAATGGCCTCTCGCCATGCACGCGCATCACATCGTTCCACAGGTTCGGTCCCACCCAGGCGTTCATGTCCGTGCCGACGGAAAAGCCATTGCACGAGTGGAACATGATGCGCATGGACTGCTCTTCCGCAGGAACGACGAATTCCCACGGTGTCTGGGCCTGGGTCTCAGACTCGTTGTACAGACCAGGGATATCGTACGCCCAGCGCGCCTCGAATGCTGCCACTGGCACGGCTAGCGAGAATCGCCAGAACGCTTTCAGCGGATCCTCGTAGAGCTTGAGACCTTCGATTGTTTGGCTTGTCGGGACCCTGCCGTCCTCGTTTTGGGTTCCGCTATCGACGGCGCCTACCTGGCGCAGGCGCAGCTGGGGCCGCTCCTGAGTTGGCTTTGTGACAATCAAGACACTGCCGTGCCAGGTGGTTGTAGCTTCGTAGTGCATGTTCTTGAGGTTGATCAGGGGACCGGAGATGAGCTCAAAGCGATCGTTCGAGCCGCGCGTGATCTGTTGTCCTGTCTCTCTATTTTGAGGCATCCCTGCGATTGTAAACATGCTTTGTTTAGTTTGCGGGGCTTTCAGATCCAGGGCTTGATTTCCTCGACATACCATTAACGGGCTCCGCACTGTAATCGGCCATAATAAAAGCAATTGGTGCGATTCAAGGATATCACCGGGGGTTGGAGGAGAAAAGTAAGAGCCGTGGACTCGAGTCGCAGTCGCACGGGTTATTAGAACAGAATTGAGCAGAAATGGGGTGGGGACGAAAGGAAAGAACTAGGCAGACTCAAATGTGATAGGGCTACAGGGCTGAAAGGAAAAACAAGAAACGAAGCGAGATTGGGAGCTGCAGATCTGTACCTTTGGGTCCGCTGCCTTGGCAATAAAGGAGGTTACAGCTCTCCGGCGAACAGCTCTGACGCTGCCAAGACTTTCCGGTGATAAGCTGACCAATGGGAGAGGAGACGATAAGCAGCCACTATCCGGTCTAGCCACGTAGCGCCACATAAGTTGTTTCGGCCTATTCCTGATTGGGTCAGAGAGGGTGGCGGTGCTTGTTAGCTTCGATCAGGGTGGGTTTCTTGGAATTTCATGCTTTTGGTGTTTTTCATGATTTTCATGTTTTGGGCACTTATGCATGTACAACACTACGATCAATGTTTCCCATACGATCTATAAGTCACAGAATAATGCACGGGCTGTTACCGATTATATATATCAGATTCCTCTCTACTGTACCACCCCGCTCAATGGGCCTCGGCCTATCACAACTTGCTATTTACTGATCTACATGTGGAAACCCTACTTACTAAACGGCAAACTATGGAGCAATTCTCTTGAAAATTAAATTATTCACTTGGAAACTTTAAATAATACCGATGAACGCGTTAGATCAAAACATCCCCACACACAAGACCCGCTCGCGCTGGAAGATAGAAATGAAATAAAGAAGAAATATAGCACTTACCAAAAACTGAATCTGCAGATTCCACCACGACCACTGACCTGAATGGTCTGGAACAATCTTAACAGGACGAGACACCTTATCCTGTTGAGGAGTCTCCTCAGACCCGTCTCGCAGCGTGAGCATACTCTGTCCATGGAACAAACCGGAAGCAACAACCTTTTTCAACTGCTTCTGGCGATACTGCTCGATATTGAGTCCCTCACGAACACCAAACCAAGCATCCCGGGAGCTAGTAGCAAGTAGATTCCGCAAATCATCCTGCAGGGGAATATAGCGGTCACGGAGCTCATCCAACTCCCGAGATAAGAGGTCAGCGAAATCCTCCACAAACTGCAAGAACTGCACAGTAACAACCATATCGAAGCCAGCCTGGAATACGCGCGTAGTTAGACCATAGTGGCGCAGGATGCCGATCTCCAGGATCTCAATCTCTTGCTCCATAGTATGGCAAATAACTGCCAGGAAACGCTCGAGGGGGATGTCAATAACGAGCTCGACCCCACCCTGGCTCCAGACCTGCCAAAGTTCCTCGTAGTTCTCAATCGGAGACTCAGACTCAACGAAGAAACCCTGCAAGCGGTCGGATCTCATGTCGAAGCCGAGCACCAACCTAGCGTTGCTAGATTCGTTCTGCGTATTGGGGACGGGAAGGCTGACGAAGACTACTGTCGGGTTTGTGCCGGATGGGATGTCGTCAAGGACTGGCTCATCGTGTAGGGTAACTTGCCTGAAGCTGGTGTTCCCTATCAGGTGGCACTCTTTCTCGCGATGGAGCTTGTCGCGGCCGCTCTCGATGTGTGAGAGGTATATATGGAAGTCGAGTACACCCCAGGGATGGCGCATATGGCGGTTCGAATGAGAGGCGAAGGATAGTTCCTTGGGTGCAGATTGAGAGTCCGTGGCTTGGGAGTTCTGGGGGGAGTTAGGGTTAGTAGAATCAGAAGGCCTCGTCCATCTACCAGGATTAACACGGGCCATCTCGTCGGAGATCTGGGAGAACTCAGGGTTCGACATGGCTATTAGCAATGTAAGTCTTAATTGTTCCTGGTTGTATCAGTGGTATCTGCTCTTCGGTCGTAGGCGTTGACGAAGGACTGGATGCGAGCCTCACGATCGTTGGGACAATCTAGAATGATGGCAGTGTTAGGCGCGAGAAACTTTTCACGGAGGAGAGAGGTAATCTGCTCGATGGAACTATGAATAGTGAAGAGTAAGCACCGGAGTAGGAGAAAGCTCTTGAGCTCCAGTCGTGCGGAGAGGATATTGGAGAAGAGTTCGGCGAAGAATTGTGTACTTTCCTGTTCGTAGATGAAGTAATAAATGATATCAAATAGGTAGAAAGCGACGGCTGCCTGAACCACCTGGATGATATAATGCCCAACTATGAAAGTAATAGATCCGAAGCAGAGGACTAATCCGAAGCACAGGAGAAACAATATCCAGTCGAGATGTGTGGAAAGCTCTTGGAGGAAGAAGTTAGTATAGGCCATAAGAATTGCTCACAATAAATGGGGCAACTTACAATGTAGAATGGTGCTTATGAGTAATGCGTTGATGGATGAAGCTGTGCGTGAGTCTAAATAGTTAATTTAACAATGCTTGTGGTTGTGTGTGCTGGTTTTCTGTGTTGAGATGGTTGTATGGAATTCTATCCTAAGTCGTGGAGCGGAGGTTCCATTTTGTATCTGGGATGAGAAGGCCCTTGACAAGTCACTATAGCGTCTCGGAAGAAAGAAATGGATAACATAAAGGCATTTAAATTATCTTTGTTTGGAGCCCTCGAAAGGAGTCTCTTTCGAGATTTGACAATAAAAGATACAAAGAGCATAAAGGCCATTCGTCGACAAAGTTCTTGTCTGAAGAGCCTTTTGTATGTTAGACAAATAATACTATATTATTAGACTCGGCATCCATCTCATAATGTTCTTGTTGCCTCTTTATGGACGAGTATCAAAGAGAGACAAAGGAGCCCTGAAAGTTACCTTCTCGTAAAACACCAATCTAACGTACAAAGACTCGATTCAATATCCTATAGGATAGGGATTGAGTAACAAAGAGTCTCCCATACCAACCAGATTGATGTCTCATCGGTTGATTATACAGATTGTGTTATAACAAAGAAAAAGATATGGATTTAGCTCTTTATCGAGAAATCAAGGGTTTCATGTAGAAATAAACCGGTCCGGGGTCGTGTAGACTCGATGAAAGACAGGACAAGGCCATTCTGGAGTCCTTGGGTTTACTCAAGGCTTGATTTTGTTATACTTGAATGTTTACAACATAAGAAGCCATGTCCCTTACTCGGTTTTGTGTCTCAGTCCATCATCTAGCAAAGCATCCCTCCACAGAGAAAGCCCAGAGTCTCTATCCAGGCGAGCCTCATAAACAACAACTAAGCCCCTCCAATTCTCACCCAATCCACCAATTTATCTCAGCAAACATGGGACAGGACAGTGTATTCATCATACGCTCTGATTATTTGCCGGGTTTGAGTTTCGACAATGAACTCTGGGTTAATGTCAGCATTGAACGCTTGGAGGATCCGGACAACGAAGAGGCTGACTGGGTCAGTGTGGTGATTCCCGAAGACATGAATGAAACCCACAGCGACGAAGAAATCATGGAGTATGCGCTTAATCGCATCCGAACCAGGCGAGCCGTCGTGAGCAAAGTGGCACTGCATAACATGGGTGTGAGTTGTATTTCGATCCCGATCCCGATGGATATTGTTGACAGCTCTGGAATCTTGATTCGCGCCGAGAAGGATTGGAAGAACTGGCTCGAGTATATTTCCAATGGGATGGCTAGTCTTAACCGGGAGGTGATTTTTGGACGTCGGTAACCGATGGGCTGTCGAGCCGTGGCACTTTGCAGAGAAAGAGAAACTGGTGATCTGGTCGAATCTGAGAATCATGCTGGGGGAGGAATATCAAATCTTTTCAGTCGAAGATGCTGAAGTGATTGTAGTTTTATTGAAGTAGCCAATACCTAGGTAACCACGTACCCCATGACCAGTTCTCAAGTATTGAATACATACGCCTATATTTCTATCCAAGTACCTAATGCCTGATGCCTGAGTAGCTGTATAAACTCTATAACTCTCAAGCACCAAGTACCAAGGACCAAGGACCCATGTGTTAACGGCAAGCATGTCTAGGAGCACACAGCACAGTCTGAACGGCACCCTAAAATCCTTGGAAATTCTAGAGAGATACTCCTATGGCATCTGCGGATACGTAATATCCTTTCCTGTTCTCTCCATTGAAGGTTCATTTCTTCTATGGCTATTCTTGTCTTGTCTTTCATATCAATATGTCAAATGTGTAGCAGTGATCACTGGAATAAACTTTTAACACCCTTGACTTCCTGCTTTCACAAATAAGTTCTTTGTTCGTGGTTATTTTTTTGGCGAGGAATGGAGTCATGACTGCTAAGTGCTTTAGTCTTGGGTCACAAAGGACATTGTAGTCATTGAGGGCTTCGTGAATGTATTTTTTTGTCTTTGAATCTCGGTGTCCTCCGTATAAAACGGGCTTCGTGGTCTCACAAGTCCTTCGATCTAAGTACTGTCATCTTAACCATATACAACAGACAACGTTCAAAGCTCACACAAATCACCGACAATATGCAGAGAAGAGCACGCCCCAACCGATCTCTCTTTCTGATAAACAGTACATGCAATTTTGCAGACGAGCCCACGGGCTTGAACTATTCCTGGGTGACTGTGGAACTTCCTCTCAGCATGAAACCCACCCACAGCGATGAAATGCTGTTAGAGTTCGCGATTCGCGAGATCCAGACCTAATACCCACATCATTCTGATTTGGATCCCGGCCCGACGAAACCTCAGTGAAAACCCCGGTCTGGCCTCCCCATCCATCAAACATTGACCGTCCATTCTTCTTCGACCGCGAATGCGACTGGCTTTCTCCCGATGGGAATTGGTTGATATACCCGCTGCCCTTGGTCTGTGGAAGCTCGAGCCCGATCCCGTCGGAGATCTGGATTGTGGTCAAGCCAGAGTGCAGACCCCTCTCGAGATATGCGGCTGCCAATGTCACTCACCTGTGACCCTCCAGTCACCGAATTGAGGCAATGCAGTCGGAACATTAATGGTCGAGTGATACCGGGACCGGCAGTCTTGTGTGAGATGTTTACGACGATCTTATAGAGCTCCAAAAAGCGATCTACTACGCACTCGTTATTACTTTCCGTGGTGGCTATGTCTCTGTTTCGTCGAAGTTGAAAGTGCATGGACAGCTTCGCAGAAGTTAAGGTTGCAATACCTATTTGACACAGGGTTGGAATACCCGGATGTCAGTGGACACCGGCATTTTACCACACCATACATTGTCGTACAGCCAGATCTCTGTCAGATATTATTATCTGCCACCGCGAGCTAGCGCCTCCTACGCTACAAGAATACGACTCTGTAACAATAAACTAGGCTTTGTAAGCTTAAAGCTCACATTTTGCCTACCTTACGTTCCTAATTATTAGCAGATAGAGGCTTTCCCACAACGAATCTATAGAGATTAATACTTCCAACGAGCCTGATCCGACTCCTAAACTTCTGAAACCTTTTGCAGAAAGTTATATTATAATGCGGATAAATCTTCCTTGTTAAAAGTCGGCTTATGTAAGGAAAGGGGATACTTAGTTAAACTAATATATTCTTGCATTTATCGTGATAAACTATTTCTGAACTACCTAGTGGTGGACTATCATGTAATCCCACCATCAAGTCGAATAAAAATCCCGGAAGATGACTTAAGGGCAAGAGGATTGATCTATCTACCATTCCCAGCCATTGTCATCTCGGTACAAGTTGATGCTCTCAATGGGGAAATACGACTTGATGGACGGATCCACTAAAACAAGATTGTGCAGGGCATAGTGGGCGTCGCTCCAAACCTTATCAAGAAAGCGGTTGGTCGCATCTTTGAAGCCGGATATGTGCCTGAAATGAACCAGCCAGCTATCTCATCATCATCGAGGATAACCAGAGAGCAAGAATCACACGTACATCTCTCCGGTAGACCATTCGTATATGATTTTAGTGGAACTGGGTACCCAGACTTGGTAGTCAAACGGCAGAAGCATCCTATTTCATGTCAGCCCTAAGTACTTTGGCAATTGTGTAGGCAACGTACTCATAAATCTGTCGGAACTTGACGCGAATGTTTTGCCGCTCCGAGAAAGTGCAATTCCAGAACCGGGTAAAATCCAAGGGCTCGCCAGGCACCTTCTTCCATATCACATATGTGACAAAGCCGCCCGGTATGCTATCTTCCTTATCCTGCTTCTCAAACTGATATCCAAGAAGCTCGGGAACAACGTTACACCCTTGCTGCTTGAAGTGCTTCAGGGCTTGGAGCTCTGGGGGCTCGAAAGGCCTGGTAGCCTGGGCAGCTCGGGCTGAAGCCTTTCGCAATTCTGTTCCAAGCCAGGGTATCTGCTGATAGATACGCAAGAACGCGAGAGGCCCTTGCGCACCGGAGGGGCGACACAAAAACTTTCCAGCAACGTATGCAGGACCCCCGCCATCAATGAAATTTTGCTCGGACTGGGTCACGGTATCCTCTCCAATCTTTTCAACTATCTCCCAGGTCTCAGGTACGAAGTTAATTGGGGGTTGGGGCGGAGAGTTCATCGTGATTTGTGTGCCTTCGAGGCCAGAGAGGACTTGACCAGAGTTAGAAGAGTTAGACATGATAGGTTGGGGATTAATGATGTTGCCAATGATGCGATTGGAGTGGACTGATAGAGAAAGAGGACCTGAAAGGAGAATGGACACGAAAGTGAGAAGTTGAGAAAGTTGCCCAGGTGAGAGAAAACAAAAAAAATCCAGAGAGAGCTCGTCAACTATGGGTAATATGCAAACCCCGGACGTAAAACATGCAAACAACCCCAACACCTGGGTATCACCTTGTCCTTTACTCTTTGTAGTATATCATAAGAAAATGAATTTCATATTTCATAGTCCTTTAGGAGATACTAGAGCAATATAATTAGATGTAGGTTGACCTTAATACCTATATAGCTAGTATAAAATCTGACCAGTCATTCCCTACGTCTTGTCAACATTGTTTCTTGCCTCCAAACTTCATTTGAGGCACGGGCTGCCACGGACTATTGGGCTTATGGAAGATTGCTCTCAAAAATTGCCAAGAAATGTGACACTGGCGGTGCAGGTGAAAAGCTGCAATAAATCGCTGATGACCTCACAATGGCAAGCCCCAAAGCTCGCGTTTCTTTGGGTGACGCTCTCGCAAAGCTACAAGAAAATGATGATGAATAGCGGCTATAAGCTGGATACTAATCTACATATATGGTTAATCTATAGTCAATTCCCTAAGATAAACTGTCTTTGTTTCCCCAAGATGATGTGTATACCTAGTGAGAGGTGTTTCCAGGTTTGCCTAGATGGAATGCTTAATAATGTTCGTGGGTTTACCAACACGCAATATAGCTCTGTTAAATGCTGGTAAGCTCCAGGACTAGGCCAAAAGATTACCAATTAGAACATTCAATTGTTGTTCAATTGTTGCTGCAGCGGTTATATATTGGGCTCTACTCGAGCTATAAACCACGAAATCCCCTCGGCTTAACTCAAACAAAGGTTAAAAGGATAGCAGAGGAGTCGGGCAAATCGACACTGACTACACATAGCACAAAGAGTAAGATATTTCTATCAAAGACCCAAAGCCATTGGAAAAATAAACAAGGCCATTGTAACAATGAAAGATCTTTATTATTTTCCCTGCAATAGTCTAGATAGGTCGTATCTCAACTGTAAATTTATAAACTCGATGTCCTCGACTCGAGTTCTATGTTACCGGCATCGCCCAGAAAAGCATCCTTCTATTATAAACAACCAAGATGCAACTTCTCCCAAAAGCAGTGAATTCCCCCCAGTCCTCTTCGCGGCCACTAACCACCAATCTGACAAGCAAGTTCCAGCCCAGCGTGTACAAGGGTACAGACGGGAAATATTTCGCGGAGCCGGCCGGCAACCGAAGCGACTACTACTGGGTCACTGTATATTTCTCTGAAGACCTCGATCATCGCGGCATCCCAGATTCAGAAATTATGCTGTATGTACAGAATATGATTGCAAAGGGCCGCTTTACTATAGACGATCAGTCAATGCATGGTTTAGGGAAAAAGTGTCTCTCGATCCCTATCAAGCGCGATCTGGATACCCCTCTGCCCAAGTCCTATACACCTGATCCTACACATCCCGATCTTCTTCTTGCTGAGGATCTTGCGGGGTATTGGAGGGACCAGATCGCGTTTAAGAAGGTTACTCTAGATCAACGGATGATTTTTGTGGATACTCGTCGTAAGGTGGCGAAGTTAGAAGATATGTTGGATGTAGGAGTTACTCTGATGGATCCCTGGCGTATTTAGATTGTTGTTTGTGGTTTATTGGGTCGAGGTCGAGTTCTGCAGGCTCGAGGACTTATTTCAATGTCAGAGCAATCAATCCAACATGATTTCTTACGTTGTTCAATTATTCCGTTTTTGAAGGTGTCCTTGTAAGAGTAGAATTTGTACAATAGGCTTGTCACTTGATAGCTGTCAGAACGAGAGAAAGAAGACGTCGAGATGCATGATAAACAAGATAGCTAGAGTATGTTCTAAATTAGAAACTCAAGAACCGAAGATATTTCGAAGAACATTACTAGCTATAAGAAGGTTCATAGTTCAACTTGAAACTATAAAAAGTGTTTTGACGGCATTGAATATGATTCTCGCTAGTCTTCTTTTTTTTAAAATTGAAAGCCATTCTCATGACCAAAAGGTAAAGTCTCGTTTGTTAGAAGTAAATTCAATGCCTGAAGAGACAAGAAAGCCAAAGAGAAGGTTTGAAAGATTAATATAGAGCATCGGACTAAACAAAGAATACAGCCAGAATATAGCCAGAATGGTATACATTCTCAAAGAACATGGAAAGATTTTGTAGCCGTGAAAGGACTTGAACATCTCATTGTTTCCACCCAATTACTAGACTAGACGGCACGTCCCTTAGCATATAAACCCTTGATGTTCTTGCTTCCACGATCACCCCGAAAAGCATTTGCTAACTCAAAACAAAAGGAGACTACCCAATAACACATCGTGTCGCTAGAAAGGAGTGCCCCATTCATCCAACTATCACAATGCCCTTTTTCCAAGCGAGTGTGTTCCAGTCTAGCCAGCTCGAGCACGGCCGCCGATTCCATTTCAAGGATCCGCACAACAGCCAACCAGGTTGGCGGTGGGGCAATGTGACTCTCCCGGATACCATGGGCATTGGAACCAGTGACCAGGAGATTATAGTGCATATATGCGACACCATCGCAGCGGGCTTGGTTACTTGGAGTGATACTGCGATGCACGGCTTGGGACAGTACTGTGTCTCGTTCCCGATCAAGTTGGAAACACCCGAGCAAGACTTAAAGCGGTTGATGCTTCAGGTTGAGTATGCTGCACTGTGGTGGGTGAGTTTCATCCGTGCGGAGACTGTTTCTATTGACAAGCACATGCTTTTCCGGGCCAGTCAGCCGCCATCGGATCCCGAAGATCAGTTGTTAGATGCACCTTTGCATTGGGATAAGCCCGAGTACACGGTTCTGAACCCGTGGTCTGCCGTTACTGTGCTGCAGTAGGCCATGGGGATTAAAATGAGGTGTGATTTAGGAAGACGGATGGGGTATTTTGTTTTTCTACAAGGATTTTGTGGTAAGTCGATATATCAGATATCTTGAATGGAACAATGAGTGAGAGAACATGGTAATCCAAGTAAATGAGTAGTATGAAAGGCTATAATTTGCCGCAGTAACGCCAGTATGATACAGTTAGAAACAATAAATAGGTTACCAGATCTCTATTGATCAGAATTTAAATCCACCTTGACTGTCTCGCCTTTCTCTCACGCTCTTTCTTTTTCTGCATGAGGGCATATCCACATCCGGCACCAGTCACGTACCCACCTAGATGGGCAGCGTGATCCATCTTGGTCAGTCGGGATAGGGGCCAAGCGCGGAATAAGAACGCGGGAGCCAGCAAGCTGAAGACCTCGGTGCCGACAAGGCAGGTAAGGAAGACCCAGCCGTAGGTCCATATCTGGTCTTGAAGGCTCTGGGGAAGGATCCACATGGTGAGTTTGTCACTAAAGAGAGGTCAGTATAGGTACCACATAGACAGCCGGGGAGATGGTAGGACAAACTTGAAGTGAGACATGCACCATGCGGCGACGATACCGCTGGTTGCGGCACTAGCTCCAAGGGAGGTCATGCCCAGGCGGCTGAGGATGACGCTGCGTGTCAATGAGAAGACAGATCCCATGATACCGGAAGCGAAGTAAATGGCCAAAAAGTTCCCGCGGCCGATTTCATCGTGAACTGTAGGGTAGAAACAAATTAGAACCTATAGAATCCGATGCTTCTACTAGCGACAATGCATACCTCTGGTACCCATTAGTCCCAGGACCATCATATTAGTTCCAAGATGTCTCCATGTCTGATGACTGAACGTGCTTCCAATCATACCCAGTGAGCTGGGATAGAAGGGCACAATCACGAAGTAACGGTTGAGCAGTTTCCATGCAGGAGGGATGTATTTCCATAGCAGAGTGACTGCTACGTTAGCTGCCACAATAGCACCCACAGTAGCCACAGCAGGAGGCACATCCGGCATGATGCGGTCCTTTCGTGCTGGGAATTCATATTTCTGAGCAAAGGTATAGCAAAGGGCAAGAACCACGATCGAAAACAGAAGTGGAGCGAGCAGACGCTGAGACTGCCAGTTCAAATATGGTTAACAACCAAACAATTCCACATACTGAAACATGCTTACATTAGTGATATCCATCGACTCAGGACTCTCGTTGGTAGCGGCAATATGATGCTTCTGGACCCAAGCGAGATACGGCCTTTCGATAGGATCCGCACGGGGACGAGCTGGAAAAAGGTCAAAACCAATGCCAATCACCCAAATTCAAACCATAGTATACATACCCTCAGTGAGCGCAGCCTCCTGGTACTGCTGTAGAGAAGTGTTGGTCCCAAACTCGCGCTTCAACCGTTCGTGTTCTTCTTTCTCGCCATCGAGCCACTCCTGCCGTTTACGTTCCTGTTCGGCCAACAAGCGCTTCTCGTTCCTCTCACGAGCCTCTTTCAGAACACTCTTGCCGTAAGGAGAGCCTTCCTCGCCAAGCTCGGCATCATAAGAACCGCTCTGCGGCTTATACAAGCCTAGCTTCTCAGCGCGGCGCACGAGCTTCTCTTCCGCCGCGCGCTCCTCACGCTCAATGCGGGCGAAGATGGCGGCATCCTCATCGATGGGATACTCATCGCGGAGCCATTCCAGAGCAATATCAACCTGCTGCTTAGTGACAGCGCGGGCAATGTCAATTGGCAGGTCCGCATCGAGCGTGCCGGTCAGACGGTGGCCGTGCAGGACGGCCAGGATACGGTTTCCCAATTTTGCGTTGAACTTGGCGGAGCCAAATATGGCTTTGATTTCGGCATCGGAAAAGGGCTTTTGTCGAGGGAGGACCTCCGAGGGATCCGATTTAGCCTTTGGCTTTGGAGATGCGGCGGATGTACGTTTGAAGCGGCGGGTGGTAGAGACCGGGTTGAATCGTTGCGGAGATATCGGGGTTGGAGTTGGTCGAGACAGGCGAGAATATAATTGGGATAGAAGGTTCGGAATTGGCAACATGGATTGGCGCGATGTGCTGTACATGCGCCATGGGGTAATGCGGAGATCGCGACTGGTAGGCCGGAATGTTACTGGCAGCACGGAGGTGCGGAGCCCTGGGCATGGAGCCCGCCATACGGCCCAGACCGCATTGCTCATATCCTGTGACTGGAGAGCGAAGGCTCGTAAAGGACCAGGGAATATGGTGGTGGGTGATTGTTCGGGGATCTTTTTGGTGGCATCAATGGACCGCACGGCTGCAGAGTTGTTCCGAGACCGCGATTGCAGGTACGAAGTAAGAAGATGGAGGCATGATAGGAATTATTTGAATATGCTTTATTTTTTCAAATATACCATCAGCTTGAACTACAGCATCAAAATTTATACCCACCCCTAATTCACACCAACACTCACCAATCTCTACGCCTCCCACTTCTCCGACATCTGATCTATAAGCCCCACGTGATGATAACACGATAACGACAATCCAAACAGCTTTGGAGATCAACCCGCATTGATGTCAACTCTATCTCCCACCTCTCACAAAATAAACCTCAAAATGTCAACTGAATCTCTTCCCATAACCCCAGGAGCCTTTGCTGAAGCAATCAAAGAGCTTCCCATGGCAGTCCTCTACAGCAAAGTCTCCGAGCTCACAAACTCCATCGCACACCTGCACCGCTCGAATGCTGAGCTCCGTGCATTCTTAACAGAAAGCAACGACTCAGAAGAAGACAAGAAGGAGCTGGAGGGGTATGTCACCGAAAACGAGGGCGTGGCCGTGTCCATGAATGAACGGATCTTGTTACTGAAGACTGAGGTCGAGAATCGGGGACAGCCTTGGATTGAGCTTGATGAGCTTAAGATCGACAGGGGACAGGAAGCTTTGACAGATGTGCCGGTGACAAACGGAAATCAGACTGAGGCTGGGACTGGAGCTGGGGTTGGGACAGAGGCCGGTGCCGGACAAGAGTCCAACGATCGGGATGATGGGGACGGGGTCTATCTGTGACCAATTCGGTGGGTCATCTACGCGCAGCCGGCTTCTTCAAGTTGGCTTGGACTGCTCAAATCTTCAAATGCATTCTCACCAGTGCGTCAGTGGCTCTCGATCACTGGTATTTGCGGGCGCTTTACTACATTTGCGTGTGGGTCGAAGATCGACCTATGTCAATTGGCTATGTTTCACAGCACGCATACTTCACGGTGCGACGTACAAGCCTAGATCATAGCGGTTAAGAGACCGTCATTCTGATGAACGACTTTCCCCCCAAGCATTAAGGACTGCTCACGTCTTCTGCGGCCCTAGGCACACTCGAGTCACCAGGTCCAGACAAAATGGAATGTATGCAGTGGATCATTTACAACCCCAAGTCTCATTATGGAATTATGATCAGATGAATGTATTGCAACGAGTAAATAAGAAAAACATGCAATGACCAGCTGATGCTGGATGAAGATATGCAAGATCACCAAGTAGAATAATTCACAGCGCATGCTAAATGCTCAATCAAAGCCCCGGCTCTGTGTCATATCATCGCAAATTCGCCCATTTTTTTAAATGGCAGAAGGAGAAAGCAGAGTACTAACAAAGTAAGACAGCGCGGCCCAACGCCAGGTTAGCGGACATGTCATGGTCGTCAATGTAAAAACAAAATGGTGCAACTCCAGACCGGTGGAGCTTAAGTGGCCGCCTGCTGGGCCCAGTGACCACCGCTGAGCGCCTCTGGGGGAACCCGCTGCTGCTTGATGAACAACTCAATCAATGGCTGCATGGGCTCCATCTCCTTCTCGGACACAAGCCCGTAGTACTTTGAAACGGTCACGAAGTGAACGAAGCACATGTTGAGGACATCGTGCTTGTTAATGTGCCAAAAGGGGTTGAGCCAATGAGCGTGGTACAGATGGGCGTAGCAGCGGAACATCTGCTTCATGATACCCTGGCAATCCTTGTAGAAGGTTGGTGGGAAGCCACTGGACTTGCCAATCCAGTCATCTGGGTTGGCGGGGTCAGAGGGGGTTGTTGATGCGCCATTGGCCTCTTTGATGGAAGATGTCTCGGGAGTGCCGTTGACTTTTTCAGTAGGGAACATAACAGGGTCATGAATCTTGCTGACGATCCATTTCTCTACCCGATTGATGAACTTCGGGGCGGAGATTTTGGCGGCGCGGCCGTCAACAAGCCAGGTATAGGTCAGCCTTTGGAATCGTTAGCTCAGTTCATAATTTACCCCGCCATACTCCACATACCGTCCAGCGGACATTGTTGGGCAAGTGTTTTCATTGCAAATAGGTAGGCCGGTCACACTGTTCACCTCCTGGATAACCTGAAGCATACCGTGGAGTAAACGGTATTGTTCAACAACTAAAGTAGAAACACATTAGCCTCCCGCTCCCAAGATAAGCTTCTACATCGCTTACTCTGGTGTGCCAGCCATTCGCCCAGTTCCACATTCTTCGGGCAAGCACAGAGGGTCAGGAAGTTGCCCCTCACATTCAGCGGGGCATACTTCTCCTGGAAGAAGTATTTTGGTCCCTCAGGGTCGTTCGCTTGAGTCTCCACGGACAGACTGCTGGAAATCGAGGGCGAATTCGACATGGTGGCTTGATGCTGGGGAGTAGAGGCCTGTGCTGGGCTTTTGGGGGGATTGTTGCTCTTGTTGTTTCCTCCCCGGCCGAATCCTTGGCGACTGTATTCAAAGATGGAGTTAGCAGGCAATTTCGTGGTGAGGTATAGCTGTTTATAAATGAAGAGGGAATATATTGAAGAAGTAAGAGTAAATGTGAATGACAGGAGGCGCCAGGGAGAATATTAGACTTTAAGGAATAGAATGCTCCTTTGTATTTGTGGCGCCGGGGGTTTCTTCGTGCAGTATGAGGGGGTAAAGGTAGAAGGCAGATTGAACAGCCGATTGCAACAAGTCCACAATGGCGCAACATCACTTACACGCTCTGGAAGAAGGTCGCCATCTTGAAATTGGTCTGCAATGCTTCAAATCAAGAAAATAACGGGGATGAGGGACAAGACGGTGAGATGCCACACGTTGAGGATCCCCTTTTGGTCTGGGCCATCGAGACACTAGTCCCGTTTGGGTCCGGAATCGGAAGATTGATAGCCCCGCGCGTCAATCGAATTATGGGAGCTCCGTCGTGAATGGCCGACAGAACAATTGTCAATACAATATTGACGATATATCGGATCGCTTACTCCCAAGATAATAACAAGGACACCATCAATCCCTTCTCCATCGTCACTCGCACATCCACACATCTACAACCTTGCAACAACAATAAATTCCATACACCATGTCCTCCGATGAGGAGGGCGTCCGACGCCCCAGCAATGGCAATGAGAGCCCTGCGCACAGCAATGCCAATGATTCTGGTGCCGACCAGATGGATGAAGGGGATGATCTCTTTGGTTCAGACGGAGAGGGCGGACTCGATGACACTGAGTATGCAAACCACACTAAAGCGACAAGAGCTAGATACTGATACATTGCTAGACCCCACCGCAACCTAGACGATGAACAACTTGACTCAGGTGACGATGAAAATCGCTATGATCGGCGCGAGGACCGAATGGATGATATGGCTGAGGAGCAGCAGGAAGTCAATGTTGCTGACCAGGATCTTGCTCGGGCGCCAGTGCCATTGACCAACGACGGAGAGGTAGGAGGAGCTTCTACGTTAGCCTTTGATGTTGATCTAACTTCTGGTGACAGGTCTACACAATGCGTGTACCCGATTTCCTTTCAATCGAAGGAGAAGAATTTAATCCCGAGACTTACGTCCCACCGCCTTACCAGACCGCTGCTACCTCCCTATGCTGGCGCAAGGATCCTGCGAATGAGTCTCTTTTGCAGTCTAACGCCCGCATGATCAAATGGGAGGATGGTTCCATTACTCTGCAACTAGCCTCCGCTCCTCTTGAGCAATACCGCATCGCATCCAAACCCCTTGTACCTCTCACCAAGTCCGGCGACTATGACCACAAGTTGGACTCCCACGTTTATCTCGCTGCTGGACTAGAAACAGCTCAAGTTTTCCGATTGACCTCACATATCACCCAAGGTCTGACTATTCTCCCAACCACCTTGGAGACGGACGATGCCGTTCAGCGACTGCAAGAACAATTGGCTGCTGCTGCTCGTGGTAGCAAGCAGACTGCAGCTGGCACTGCGCCGCGCTATGAAATAACAGAGGATCCCGAGTTGGCTGGCAGACGTGCCGAAATGATGGAGAAGGAAGCTATCAAGGCCGAGCGTCGTCGCCAGCAGCTTGCTGATCGCGAGGCCGATCGTGGTCGCCGCCATGGCGCTACCCGTACCGGCCCTACCGGTCTTAGTGTTGGCGGTCTTGAAGATGGCGGTTTGAGTACAACTCGTCCTCGTGCCAAGCCTCGCCGCCAAAACCGCCGCGGCGAGATCTACACTGACGACGAAGAGGATTACTCTCGTGGCGCCCGTAACAGAGAAGATGAGTACGACGAGGACGATGGATTCTTGGTTGGCAGTGATGAAGAGCTCGAGGAAGAAGCCGAAGATGAAGAAGAGGAGCTGGAGGATGAAGACATGGACGCTGAAGGTGAAGATGACGTGGAGGCTGCACCTGCGAAATCCGCCCGTAGCAAGCCAGAGCCTCAAGCCAGAGCTGGTACGCCCCCTGCCCGAAAGAAGAACCGCTATGTGGTGGACGACGAGGACGACGAGTGAGCTTGTAGCGTTCTCCTTCCCTCGCAGGTACCTTTTTTCTTTTCTCGCTTTCGATGCAGTTTTCTTGTTACATATCCACATGGTCCGGCGTCATCTACATGGACAGGCATTCGAGGGACAATGGGGCTCATTTCACTCTGGCTTGATGCTTGTACAACAAAAATTAATGAAATGGTCAATGAAATATCAATCCAGCTTCGTACCAGCGAAGCAATGTAGATTTATATCGTATCTGATGCCGAATGGTATGTAACAATAACTCCACATAGTCTCGGATATATTCATAGTGCAAAAACCAGACAACCGAACCCAAGATTTTAAGTATCTAAAATTTTCATGCATCGTGTGCTCACGCGTGCGCTTTGTTCGTCGCAGTGACCGGCTCAACCCCCTCGGGATATTCTGAAGGATCAAAGTTGAATCTTTTGATTACATCTCTGGCGCTTCCAACCACACGTAGGCATAAGAACTCCTTTTCACCGGAATCCTCCTGATCTTGGGAGTGAACCGAGTCCGACATGGACGTTGAATTCCACTGTCCGAGTGGATGTTGCCCAGGTTCATGCCAGCGGCGTTGCCGATTCTCGATTTCCACGATCATGGACAGCAGATCTGGTTGCTCAGAACAAGGAATCATAGCACCTGGCCCAACGGCACCACCAATGACAGCACGGCGAACAACTTCCTTAAGCCATGATCTCCAAACTTGTGCTGGGTCAGGGCTTTGAAGTACCTCAGACACGTAGTGTGGAGGCGCGGACTGCATCCCCAGTTCGACCGCGTCGACTTGCGAGACGCGCAGCCACGAGTCCGCGACGACGGTTAATAAAGTCCCTATGAACATGATATTTTGAAGGCCGGTCGAAAAGACCTTGGGACAAATTTGGCAACGGATCACGTCTCGTGCTGTTCGTGCAGCGATATAGAGCGAGCATAGAGTGTGGGAGTTGACGGGGAAGGAGGAGATTGATGTCATGTGGCTGAGAGATAAGTAGAGATATGATAAACACGGACACCCAGACGTTGTGGAGTCAGAGGAAATGGAGGTCGCAGGAGAAAGTGGGAGGGAGTGCGTGGAGGGGAAGGTTGGAGGGTTGGGGTATGGCATCGGCATGGCCGAGGCCTCGGAAATGGCCGCGAAGTCAGGCCAAGGGGAAGATGATGCGGGAACAGGAAGGTTCTGCTGTTTCAGACGGTCTGGCCTCCAGGTATGGTTGTGGTCTTCATACCCCGACAATAGGTCTGCGGACTGAGACTGTGGCAAATTCGTGTTCGTAGCAGTACCAGGCCGCCAGTATAATTGCGGACAAAGATGATCGATGTCTGAGAAATTGACTGTGTATGGACTCATCACTAGCGAAGATTGCTGCGAGTCCTCTGGACTGGGCCAAACTTCAGCTCCAGATAGCGCTGGGGGGTCGACCCCCTCATCGTCTGTTCGCGTCCTTTTCTTGGGTGGCCGACCCATCTGTTTTTGTATAGAATAGTTGCAAGAAAGTGACTGTTTGGTACATCGCGAACAACTTGGTAGTTCCCCGGAGCATTTGAGCTTCCGCTTTCCTGTCGAATAGTAGACTGGTCAGTGAGGGTTGCATTACATCGGCCTGTGAGACTTACTACACTCGTCGCATGCTGCATGTCTTTTTGGCTCCGAAAAATCATTCGTAATGGGCAAAGGAGGCCCTCCTTCATACTCAGGTGGGAGTGACATTGCTTGATAATGATTCAGAAAATCAATACTCGATCAAAAGAGCCCTTCAATAGAAAACATTCCTTTGGAACCTGGTGAAGTAAAACATTAGCTAAGTCATAGATACATAGGCGGGCCCGGGCTCGATAAGATGGGGGCGGTCATGTGGGCGGTGAGGGCCGCGAGAAATTATCCTAAAAAAAAAACTATGGATCTACCGCAACAAGACAACACCCGCTGAACGGCATCATGAACCCCAAGGCCGCTTCAAAAAAGCGCAAGGCTGTCACTCGCGATGTCGAGGAGGAAGCTGGTGTATTTTCCGGTGACGAATTGAGCAAAGCCAACCTCGATGGAGCCTTGTCGGACAACTCCAAGGATCTTTCGGACAGTGAAGACGACGATAGCGACTCGGAGGTCGAGCTAGTTGACGACTTCAGCGACTCAGAAGATGGAGAAGAGGAATTGGACAGCGACGAAATCCCCTCTGATACGGAGGAAATTAAGCCAGCTGCCGGTGAACCTAACTTCCGCATTGTGAAGGACGCCAACGGAAATGATCGCTACCTCTGGGATGAAATTCACCCAGACGACAACTCTGAAATCTCCGAGGTGGATGCAAATGCCAACACCATTGGCGACATCCCGCTGAAGTTCTACGACGAATATCCCCACATTGGTTACGACATCAATGGAAAGAAAATCATGCGTCCCGCCAAGGGCGAGGCCCTGGATGCCTTGTTGGACAGCATTGAAATCCCCAAGGGCTGGACCGGTCTGACTGACCCCAAGACCGGCAAGCCTCTGGAGCTCAGCCAGGAGGAATTAGAGTTGCTCCGCAAGGTGCAAATGAACGAGGTTCCCTCCGAGGGCTACGACCCATACGAGCCTTTGGTGGAATGGTTCAGTAGTCAAAAGGAGATCATGCCATTGAGTGCGGCTCCTGAGCCCAAGCGCCGTTTCGTGCCATCCAAGCATGAGCAGAAGCGTGTGATGAAGCTTGTGAAGGCCATCCGCGAGGGCCGCATTCTTCCTTACAAGGCACCAGAGGACAGAGAAGACAAGGAGGAGGAACTCATCAACTACGACCTGTGGGCCGACGAAGTTGAGCGACCTGACCACATCATGCATATCCCGGCGCCCAAACTCCCTCCCCCCGGTTACGAGGAGAGTTACCACCCCCCTGCTGAGTACCTGCCCGACAACAAGGAACGCAAGGAATGGGAGCAGACAGATCCCGAGGATCGCGAGAAGGATTACCTGCCCAACGACTTCGGCTCCCTGCGCAGAGTTCCTGGATACGACAACTTCGTCCAGGAGAAGTTCGAGCGTTGCTTGGATCTCTACCTTGCTCCGCGTGTGCGCCGTAGCAAGCTGAACATCGACCCCGAGAGTCTCTTGCCCAAGCTTCCCAGCCCCGAGGAGCTCAAGCCTTTCCCCACTGCCTGTGCCACAGTCTTCCGCGGACACAAGGGCCGTGTCCGCTCTGTCAACGTTGACCCCACTGGAATCTGGCTGGCCACTGGTGGTGACGACGGTACCGTCCGAGTCTGGGAACTGCTCACAGGTCGCCAACTGTGGAGCGTGAAGCTCAGCGATGACGAGGCGGTCAACACTGTCCGCTGGCGTCCGGGCAAGGATGCTGTCATCCTCGCTGCCACCGCAGGAGATGATATCTTCCTCTCCGTTCCTCCCATCGTCGACCCCGAAACCGAGAAGGCCAGTCTGGATCTCCTCGACGCAGGCTGGGGTTTCGCCGCCTCTCGACCGGCCCCCAGTGCCTCGGAGGAAGGCAAGAAGAACGCACCCCCAACCTGGATCCGTCCCTCGTCCGCTCTCGTGGATGCCGGTGTGTGTGTCGTCATTCCTCTCCGCTACGTGCCCAAGACTATTTCCTGGCACCGCCGCGGCGACTACTTCGTCACAGTGTGCTCGAGCGCCTCGACACCCGCCTCCGTCGCAATCTCCATCCACACAGTCAGCAAGCACCTGACGCAATTCCCCTTCCGACGCCGCCTCAAGGGCGGTGGTCCCCCCCAGACCGCCCACTTCCACCCGTCGAAACCCATCCTGTTCGTCGCCAACCAGCGCTCGATCCGCGCATACGATCTCTCGCGCCAGCTCCTCGTCAAGATCCTGCAGCCTGGTGCACGCTGGATCTCGTCCTTCGACATCCACCCGACCTCTTCGAGCGCGTCCGGCGGCGACAACATCATCATCGGCTCGTACGATCGTCGTCTGCTCTGGCACGATCTCGATCTCTCCCAGCGCCCCTACAAGACCCTCCGCTACCACCGCAAGGCTATCCGTGCCGTCAAGTTCCACCCCAGCGGCCGCTACCCGCTCTTCGCGGATGCCTCCGACGATGGATCCCTGCAGATCTTCCACGGCAGCGTTACTGGAGATATGCTCAGCAATGCTACCATTGTGCCGCTCAAGGTTCTCAAGGGCCACAAGATTACTGGCGAGCTGGGTGTCTTGGATATCGACTGGCACCCCCGCGAGGCGTGGGCTGTCAGTGCTGGTGCCGATGGAACTTGTCGCTTGTGGATGTAATCTTGAGATGCCGTTGCATGATGTCTGACATTTTTCTGGGCGTTTTTCTCTATTTATTTTTTTGTGCATAATCTTCCTTTTGTATAGTTATCTTACAA
Organism: Penicillium expansum; assembly: GCF_000769745.1. Lineage (NCBI taxonomy): Eukaryota > Fungi > Ascomycota > Eurotiomycetes > Eurotiales > Aspergillaceae > Penicillium > Penicillium expansum. The sequence continues at coordinate 36,547 of NW_015971463.1, forward strand.
AAAAGTTGTTCCCTTAACATTTTTGACTTCGTATCGTATCATAGATCTTGGGATCATTGTAGCTCAGTAGTGGTCGAAAGGATGTAAAAATGAATAATCCAATGTTCGATCAAAAGGTATCTATATCCATAATCCCAAGCAAGAAAAAAATGGGAGAAAAAAAGAAAACTCTAGATCCAAATATGTATGGATGTATGTCCCAGGAGAAGTACATATACAAACTAACCCCAAACTTAGACCACACCACCACTCCAGTCCCTCCTGAGCTTCTCATACTTCCTCAGGTCCGTAACACTAGGCCGAACAAACGACTTAGCAGCAACAAAGTCAATGAACTTGATAGTATCGCGACGCTTGATAGCAGAGTAACCAGCACGACGCAACAAACTGCCCAAATCAGCACCACTGAAGCCCTCACACTCCTCGGCGAGTTTGCGCAGATCTTCACTAAACTCAATAGCCAGATTCCGGAGAAGAGTCTGCAAGATATCGACACGCTCAAGCGGCGTGGGCAAGTTCACAAAGAGAAGAGTCTCAAGACGACCAGGACGCAGCATAGCGGGATCAATAATATCGGGCCGGTTAGTAGCGGCAATGACATAAATACCCTGGCGACTACTGCCGAGACCATCAAGCTCTGTGAGGAGTGTGTTGACTACACGGGCGGAGGCCTCGGAGAGTGTATCATCACGGCGGGGCACGAGGGCATCGAGCTCATCGAAGAAGATAACACAGGGCACGGAGGAACGGGCACGGACAAAGACCTGGCGAACAGCGCGCTCAGACTCACCGACGAACTTGTTGAGCAGTTCTGGGCCCTTAACGCTGATGAAGTTTGCGCGGGACTCGTTGGCGACGGCCTTTGCGAGGAGGGTTTTACCGCAACCGGGCGGGCCCCAGAGGAGAACACCAGTAGGCGCGGTGATACCGACGTTGGCGTAGATATCGGGGTTCTTGATTGGTTCGACGATGGCAGTGACGAGCTCGTCGCGGATGCCGCCGAGGGCACCGATGTCGGCCCAGGTTGTGTCGGGGATTGTGGCGAAGCCCTCACGCTTGGAGGAGGGTTGGATTTTGGGGAGGGCTGTGAAGAAGTCTGCGTTGGAGACGAGGACGACTTCTGTTTCATCGCCGATGGGGGTCTCCTTGGCGTGACTGATAAGACGGCGCAGTTCGCGAACACGCGGACTGATATTATCATCTTCGCCTTCGATTTCCATCTCCATTTCTTCGCCGCTGTTCGACTTGAGGATCGCGAGGTACCGCTTGATGGCGGCTGAGCCGGCGGTCGAGACGAGGTCGTTCAAATCGGCGCCCACGAAGCCGGGGGTTCGTTTAGCTAGCGTCTTGAGGTCGATATCGTCTGCCAGGCGCATTTTGCGGGTGAGTGCGCGTAGGATCTGTTCTCTGACTGGCTCCGAGGGCACGGTCATGTTGATTTCCTTATCGAAACGGCCACCGCGGCGCAGAGCAGCATCGAGACTGTCTGGGCGGTTGGTTGCCGCGAGTACGATAACGGGTTTGCCGTCGGTCTTTTCAAGGGCAATCTCATCCATACAAGTCAGAAGCTGAGCGACAATACGCTTCTCCATCTCTCTCTGAGCGCTCTCGCGCTTCGGCGTAATCGCATCGATCTCGTCGATGAAAATGAGACAGGGAGCAAGACGCTTAGCCTCTTCGAAGTACTCGCGCAAAGCTTTCTCGGATTCACCCGACATTCCTGACACAACCGAAGGCGCAGAGATTGAGATGAAGGGCACACCCAGCTCCGCTGCGAAAGCGTTTGCAATCAACGTCTTACCGCAACCTGGCGGACCATGTAGCAATACTCCGCGCGGCGGCTGCACGTTTGACGATAGATAGACCTGGGGTCGGGTCATGGGTAGAATGACCAAGTCCCCAAGTTCCTGAACAACATCGTCCAGACCACCCAAATCGGCAAGACTGACATGTGTTGGTGGCGAACGATCCGCGGGCTCGGCTTTGCGTCGCTTAGACACAGATTCTCCGCCATGCGTTCTTCTTTTGGAGGCTGTGGGTGCCGGGGTGCTAGCGGCGGATTCGGCGATCTTTTTGGCTTTCGTTGTTGCCCACGAGCCGACGACGCTCTGGTTCATTCCATTGGGTTGCTGATATAGCAATTCGAATTAGAATTTCGTCCCATCCAAGCAAAAAGTATGCGCAATGCATAACGTACCGTAGCGGCAGGCTCCTCGAGTCCCTCAAAGTCCCCCTCCATGGAATCCTCATCATCTTCACCCATATCGGCTTTGACAACCTCCAATACCCGCTCGAGACTGTCCTCAATGAGTCTCTTCGGTTTGCGGTTCAAGCTCGAGTTGGATTTCTTAATTGTGTCATAAATCGCAGGGACCGATAGTCGGATGCGCCCAGTCTCGGGCTGGTCGTCAATAATCTTGCGCACGATCTGGTAGACCTAATTTGGAGGTTAGTAAAAGCCAACAAGACTTAATATTGGAATGCACACCTCACGGTCCAGACCCTGACTGAGGGTCGGCCTGCCTCCCTTCCTAGCAGCCATGATTTGATATTGGTTGTTCAGCAAAAAAAAGGCCGCGGGCCCGAAATTTCGGAGATGGGAACACTTGAAAGATCGGCTGAAAATTACACGTAATTTACGGGCCCGTTACATAACGTCATTCATGTCTAGGCCATCTATGGACGGTTTCCCCTTCTCTTCAACAACATGGGGAACTCGAGTAGTTCGCAGAAGATCTCTGCCCAGGATCGGTGAGTGCAGATTGCTATATATTGTATACATACAATATCCACGACCCATTCTCAATCCCCCTGCCAGAGCATACTATTGTTCTCCTCACGAGACCCCCTCATCCCCACCCAGCACGTCTATTCAAGGAACGCAGTAGTATGACTCCAGCTAATAAACAACCCGTGGGGTCTACAGGGCAATTCTGGACCTTAAAAACCAACGCGATAGACTGCACCAATACCAGCGACGAATAACCGTCCTAACAGACCGCGAAACGGAAATCGCCAAGGAATGTCTCGCGCGCAATGATCGGCGGCGAGCACTGCTCGCCCTCCGACGAAAAAAATATCAGGAGTCACTCCTCGAGAAGACAGACGGACAACTCGCGCAACTAGAGCAGTTAACTGGACAGGTGGAGTTTGCGCTTGTGCAGAAGGATGTGTTGTTTGGATTGCAGCAGGGAACGAAGGTGCTGCAGACGATTAATAAGGAGATGGGTGGTATTGAGGGTGTTGAGAGATTGATGGGGGAGACCGAGGAGGCGAGAGCTTATCAGGAGGTATGTCCCTCATTTTTGTCTCATTCTCTTATGCAGTACATGATTCGGGTTTGCTGACGGTTGTTACAGGAGGTGAGTCAGATGCTCGCGGGTCATTTGACGAATCAAGATGAGGATGAGGTCGAGGATGAGCTGGAGGCTCTACAGCGGGAACTTGCTGGCCCTGAAATCCTGCCTGATAATGTCGTACTGCCAAGTCCGCCTACTGCCGATCTGCCCGTTGAAGAGCCGGTGCTGGAGCCGACTCAAAGAACCAAGGCTAAGGCTGAGACTCGGACAGCTTTGCCTGCTCAGTAAAGGAGATATGTTGGGTTTCCGTTGCACAGCACCACGCATTGCATTATATTGATCCCGAGCATTTTGTGGCGTTGCGGCTTGTTTGTTTTTTATTGCCTCCATTGCTGGTAGATTTCAGTTCCATGGCGTTGGCGGTTGATTCTCTTGCTTGTTGTAAAATCCATGGTCTATAGATTATAACATCCTCAGTCCGAGGTTTTACAAATGATACTCAATATAAGAGCCCACTTGACTGGAATGGAAACCACACAACAGATCAATAAAATCCATGTAGAAATACATAGTAGTAGAATGGTATTGTCGTTAATCGTGACTGACCTGTCAATCCCAAGATACACCGAGACATGCTCACCCTAATGAACCCCATCTACTGCCCAGGCATAATCCTGCCACCAACACCACTGACACCGGGGATAGAAACATGATCCTGAGGGTTCGCCGCAGCCTCATAAAGGAAATTAATCGGCTCCCGGGTTAACTTCATAAACTGCCCCTTGAAGCCTACATACCCAACCTTAGTAACATCCTCCTCGCCATCACTCCAATTATCCTCAATAAAAAGCGTGACAGAGGTAGTTGCATTCCAATGGGCACGGTTCAACGGCAATTCGAAGACATCGGCGCCGGGTACAGGCTGCGGGACCTCGATGGTTTGAGTCGGATGCAACTCCGATGCAGTTGAGAAATCCAAATCGTCGCGGTTCTTGAACAGCTTTACTGTCTTTGGGGCGGAGTTTGTAGGAGCTGTGTATAGAAGGAGGGAGTGGAAGTTGACTTGGCCGTTGAAGCTGTATAGAAGCTCGGATTAGTTTTGGAGTTGGCGATAACAGTGAGGGGTAAGATTGGTGGGGGTTTGTTTAGATTTTTGTAACGCGTTGTGACGGGGGTGAATATCCACTGTAAATTGTAGGATAAATGTGTGGAATGAGTGAGACTCACGGGATAGTCATGAGCAGCTGTTCGTCGGCGTCGCTCTCGAGCTCGGGCTTGTCGTTTAGTCGCTCGGCCCAGGTTTTCTTGACGATGGATGCGCCAGAGTTTGGGGTTGTCTCTGTCGAAAATCAGGCCTTGTCAGAAGTAGATGCCTAGTAGTTACGGGGATCGTGCGTACCATTCAGGGTTGTGATCAGGTCGAAGTTGATCTGGGAGTAGAGAAGGGATTGGATGGCTGGAGTGATATCGTTGGTATGGTCATGATCTTCGCCATGGCAGTGGCCATCGTGATCATGATGGTGCCCTGACATTTCTGGATATGGATGTAGATTAAATAGTTGCACAAGATGTGGTCACTAAGGCAAAGATGGGTTTGGAGATCCAAATGTTTGAAGTTGAAAGATGTTTTGGAAGCTCTCCACTCCCGTGACGTCGTTTTACGCCAGAGAATTGAGGTGATACTACGGAGTCAGTTGTCGTAAGAGATCTCATTGTTTGGAGTGGTTTATTCTTTTCTTGTATTCTAACTTTACCATTGTGGTACATGCATAGGTACTCCTTACTATATGCCACTGTACAGTGGCTCATATCGCCTGTCTGTCACTTTACTGCCCTCTGTTATATATAAAACGCAACCAACATACTATATCTCAATTCCACAGCCTCCTGAAACGCCTGGGTATTATTGTACATATTCCTCCTCTTTAGCTGAATTCTAGGTGCTATTATTGCCTGACTCGGTAATAATCTGGAGCATACTCCAGCAGATAGCTCTTCTCAATCTTGGTGACATCGCGGATATATGTTTTTTCACCCGTTTGCATGATTTCATGGAATATGACCCAGTCAGCTTTTCGGTTCTATATTCAAGTCAGTAAATCAAACATGCACTTCCCACACACAATCCATGAGCACTTACAAACATCAACGAGGTGGGGTGAGCATGAAGAGTCAGACCACCGCTGACAGTCTTGAAAGTTCCATCCGGTTGCATCTTCGCCGCGTGAGCAAAATAGCCTGTGGTAAGACACCGCCGAATCTGCTCTGGCTGGTTGCTCAAATCGGCTGCTCCATGACGGGATGAAAGTGTCTCATCGACTTGAATACCAAAGCGTTCTAGGTACCGTTTTAACTGGCCTCGGATGCTCACTGCACGTAGCAGTGCCCGGTAATTCAAGAGATTGTCGCGACACCATTTCGGGTCTTTCTTCCCCTTGGTGACAAAGGCTTGATACACGTTCAGGTACGTCAAATGATCGCCCTCCTCAACGGCGAACTTTCGCCGGTGGCTCTCGGCAGATCTTTTGTCTCCAGCATGCTGAACCCACACTGTCCCCTGGAGGTTGACCATGGCTGCAATTGTGAGAATTTCACTTAAACAATTGAAAGATGGTGCGGTGAGAAGAACTTTGGCCATCATAGGATCCAGAGCAATTTCTGCCATCCGCACCCCAAGCGGTTTTGTGAGTTTGGCATAGTCATCAACTGCGCCGAGAGAGGACAGGAGCTCAAGTGCACGAATAATAAGTTCGGCCGGCGGAGGTGTCAAGAAGTCGAATCGGACAATGTTGTCAATGCCCAGTGCTTTTAGCTGCATAATCACCGGTGCAAGATTTGACCGCTGGATTTCAGGTACGGTTGCTTCCGGCATCTGCTCGAACGCTTGTTGTGTGTACAGCCGGAAACATTTACCTGGCTTTGTTCTTCCAGCGCGGCCAGCTCGCTGGGTGGCGGATGCTTTTGATATTGGCACTGCAGTCAATGTATCGATACCAGTATTGGGGTTGTATGCTCTAAGCTTGGCAAAGCCGGAATCAATGACATATACGATCCCGTCGATTGTGACGGAGGCCTCGGCAATGTTGGTCGAGACGATGACCTTTCGGGTGTTTTCTGGGGTCGGCTCGAAGACATACATTTGCTGTTCCGTGGTGAGTCCAGCGTAAAGTGGTAGTGAAAGTAGAGAGGGCGCCTTCGGATGGAGAGTTGCCGCTCTTTCGGATATCAACTGGATCGCAGTGTCGATCTCTTCCCGGCCAGTCAAAAAGAGAAGTATATCGCCTTCTGGTTCTTGGGTGTGGATATCAAAGACGGTCTTGACTGCTCGCTCTATGTAATCTTCTGCGGGAGAGTCAAGGAACAGCATGTCGACCGGATACATTCGCCCTTCCAAACTGATGATCCGACCAACACTTCCACCCAAATCCGCCGGCTCTGCAACAGGCTGGTACTCCTCGCCGGCGAAGAAACGAAGAAAGTCTTCTGCTTGGAGGGTTGCACTACTAACAATAATGCGAAGTTCAGGGCGCTTCTTGCGGATCTTCTTTAGAGTTCCAAGAAGGACATCGGTACTGAGAGATCTTTCATGTGCCTCATCAACCATGATCACGGAATACCGCGAAAGTAGAGGATCAACCAGGGCTTCTCTAAGCAGCATTCCATCTGTCAGGAATTTGATTCTTGTTGCAGGAGATGTCAAATCTTCGAATCGGATGGAGTAGCCCACCTCTTCACCGACTTTGCATCGCATCTCTTCGGCTACTCGCGTTGCAACCGTTGTAGCAGCCACCCGTCGGGGCTGGAACAGAATTAGTCGCTACTTAATTTGAAGTATGACGGGATCGGTGCTCACCTGTGTAACAGCAATGGTCTTCCCATCCTCGCACCATCCTGCCTGGTCTAGATACTGCGGAAGCTGAGTTGTTTTACCACTGCCAGTTTGGCCCACCACGATAGTGACGGGGTATTTTTCAACCAGAAAGAGCAGGTTCTTCTTGTGGCGTGCGATAGGCAGCAAAGCAGCCGGTTTGTACAAGGCTGGAATGAAAGAGGTCGAGAGCTCCTGTTCTGAAGCCATTTTAGACCAATTTCACCTTCGAACGAACTCTGCTGGATTTGAGTCCGGTTTTTAAAAGAACCCAAATTGGGTCTGGGCCATTTTGAAAATTCAAGCGCTTTGCAGATCGGTAACTTGAAGGTCGTCGGAGTTCTCGCAAAAACATCCAGGGCGATCTGTATAAAGCTCGCCCGCTATCACGTGCGCCCCACGTCACTTGGAGCTTCCCCGATATGTTCTGTCCTCAAAACATTCTCAGGCAACACAGTTTTTGTAAATTTGCCTTCAGTTACTTTCTATCCTCTGCTAGGCCCTGAAGATACTTCAAGATGTCAGAGGAGGACAAGATGGTATGTTCCCTTTCTACCCGGACATCACTTGTTATCACATGGGGCTCACGTTCATACACAGAACACTTCCAGCAAGCCTTTGGCTGCCCTTAATCCCCCTACCAGCCCCCGTGCCGAGTCGCCGACTACCGCGCGCCCGATGGACTTTGACGACGAGCCTCAGGAGAGCGGGGTTATTACTTCCTCTCCTATCGCTGCCCAGCCAGCTGCCGCCGAGGCAGCCCCGCCAAAGCCGCCCCGGCCCCTGAACCCGAGAGAACAGTCGGAGAACACTCTTAAGGAGGCATTTCCAAGCATCGAGCCTGGCGTGATCAAAGCGGTTTTGACCGCAAGCAATTGGAATGTCGAGCGGGCGTTCAATGCCCTCCTAGGTTCGTGAGGAATCTACTATTTATGAAAGGAGTATGAGCTGACCTGACCCTGGCTTGCAGGTATGACCGACCCCAAGGCTCAAGAGGAAATGACACCACCGCCAAAGCCGCCGCGCCCAACCCAACAGAGCACTGCTGCACAGCGACAACTGGAAGCCGATGAAATGTACGCACGTCAATTATCTGAGCACTACAATGCGACAGGACGTCGCGCACCGCCTCCAGGCTGGGAGAGCGACCCCCGATACCAGCGGCCTAGAGGAAGCGAGGAGTCGGATGAGAGAGAGAGAGAATACAGCTTCTTTGATGGTATGGGCCTTGGTGGCTTGTTGAATAAGCTCGTGCTAATTGGGTATCTATAGATGATCTACCCGTGATCCGCGAGAACCTCCGCAAGGGCTTCCTGGAGACACAGAGTAAGGTTAACTCGTGGGTAACAAACCTGAAGAAGAGAATTGATGGAGATGATTTGGACGAGGAACCCACCCAGAATCAAAGAGAGACTCCCACCCTTGCCCGGCCCCGGCGTAGTGGTGATATGGGCCGTCGCAGTGGAGATCGTGAGCGCTATGACGCAGATCCGCAAGTTTTCAGCGATGATTTCTCTGCTCTCGAGTTGAGAGATGGTGAAGGTAAATAACGACCTAAATTCTAGCATCGTCGGGTTTTACTAACTATGCACAGCCCCCCCGGCTCGCCCCCCTCGCCCGGGCCAATCCAGCTTTAAACCCTCTGTGTCTCCTTCGCCAGACAGGCGCAGGGTCTCTTTCCAGGATGGACCACCCACCGAGATTGACAACATTTACGATGCCTCCACGCCATCCAAGCGTCTCAGCTCAACGGGCAGCAAGACTAGCAAATGGCAGCCATTGTCCGCCGTCGAGCCATCCCCCGTCGCGGAGAACGACCCATTCAGCCTCGGCGATAGCGATGATGAGAAGGAAATTAAGGAGACTAAGACTAAGGAGCAAACCACTGGGTCGCAGGGTGATCAACCCAAGCACGCTACTGTCGAGTCAGTGTCCGACGAAGTGGGTTCCTCTAAGGACCAGGAGACCAAGGGCGCGAGCAAGCCCGACGAGTCAAAATAATTGCGAATGATTGGAATTTGAATATCCCCATATCCCCATTGTCATCTGCGCGAATCACTTCTTGCCTTTCCTCCCTTTGCTCCCTTTCCTCCCAGCCCATCATATCTATTTCCCCTATCGTTCTACTCCGCCAACTCACCCTGTTATGCGCTACCCACTCCGAGTTTACGATACCTAGTAGAGGTAGCCCAAGACGTTTTCCAAGCTTTCCAATGTCTCCATGAACCCAAGCCAAATTGAATCTGTATTTGTACCGGAAACAAGCAACAAAACAAAAGGGTATATCTCCGACCGGCCCGCACAGTAGTAAATACACGGCCTCAACGCCAAAACCAGAACAAACCAATAGACCTCGTTCAATGCAACGATAGGCAACAAGTAACCGACAGGTAACTCAAAGTTTCTTCAAACCCACGCGGACTCCCTGACGCGATTACTCCACGGCGGGGGCATTGCCCACGCGCTTTGAAGAACCAGTCTCCTTACGCAGATCCTTGATGACAGTCTGTAAAGCAGAAATCAAATCAGCTACTAGGCACATTTAACACTAGATGACGCGTGTAGGGTGCTGTGCTGTATTGTTGAGATATGATCCCAATCTCGGGAAACGCGTACCGCCAAAGCATCGGGGTTGACCCCATTTTCAATGAGAGACACACAAAGCGACAGCTCTGTCCGGTCTAGGTTGGTATTCTATTCGTCATGTTAGTTTTTAGAGCTATAGATTTATTTTCCTGTAAAGAAGAGGGGATGATGACATGAACTAGGAGTCCTGAATCCTGTCTAGTTCTGATGGAGGTGAGCACGCACCAGCAGGTCGGAGATCTCCTGAAGAATATCGATAACTTCTCTGGCGGCTTGGCGCTTGTCATCAGCCTGGTCTTGGGATTTTGGGGGCATTGTTGATTTTGTTATTGAGAGTGGGATGATGTAGTGTTGAAGTGGTTGAAGTGGTTGAAGTTGGGTCGGTGAACTTTTCTGCGGATCAAGGCAATCATCTACATTCGTAAGTATATATTGGAGTACTCCGTGCATTAACATGATATTTCGATATTTTTGATGATTTGATATTTTTGAGGGCATCTTTTCTGTTGACGTCACTTTACTTGTAAAGGAATCTGCTACTTTAATAATTGTTCTTCTTATTAACGTATTCGGTGCGAGCTGCGCCCCCCACCCAAAACGCGTCCAGGAATTAGATCTTACTTAGTTTAACCACCCACTATGCCACTAATTCGTACTCAATCTTCTCAAAATTTAATTGAAAGAGAGTGTAGGATCTTATCAGCTATCTAGGCTATTAAGAAGTAAGGTACCAGCGCTATTTGTGAAGCAGCGCGCCGTTTTAATATACCCGAATCAACCCTCCGGACGCGCCTTCGTAGGACTACCTTTCGGGCTAAGACCTATGTTAATTGCTCTAAATTGACTGAAATTGAAGAGGAATCTCTTAAAAAAATGGATTCTCTTTATAGATTCTTATAGATCAGCCCCCTAGCCCTCTATAGTATAAGAAATAGATATATAATTTTGTTAAAAAGCGTCCTCTCCTCTCCTAATTCTTAAAACGATATAATTATAAGCGTATAAAATATAAAGACCCTAAGATTATAAAGGGGTAGTTTAATCTAGGATTAATTATATTAATAAACTTAATTTCCTTCAAGTATACCCCTTTATATAAATTAAAGCTTTTAAACCGGAGACTATTAAAAATAGCTTCTTAGCTACTAGTTCAATACCTTTTGTACCTAACTAAGTACTTTTAAAGCTTAATATCCGGCTTTAAATACCTACGCCCCCCCCCTTAGCTAAGGTAGTAATTAGGATCCTAAAACCCCTTCTAACTATATCTAGTTATAAAAATAAGCTTTATTAATTAAAGTATTACTTCATATAAGATTAAGGAGCCCTCTAAGTCCTTTTAATTCCGCTATAAACTAGATTTTAAAGGCATACTAGCTTACTATACAATCTACCGCATTTCTCGAGAAAGAAGTGAGCAATTTATACGCCGCTAATAAGAAACAGAAGCAAAAATAAGGCAAATCCTAGAAGCAGATACAGGCTAAAGAAGGCCTCTCAGTTCAAGAAGCTTCTCAATCAATTACTAAGCTAGTAGAAGCAGCTAAAGCACCTCCCTCCTCTCTACAAAGAAGCCTTTCGCCGGCTTTACAACCACATACGCGGGCCCCCCTAAAGTATAGTAGTTATAGAGAAATAGGACATAAGATTAATATATACAAAATACCTAGCTAAATAGATGATTTTACTATATTTAATTTGATAGGGTTTTGGTTGACACATTTACATTTGAAATTAATATACTAGTTAGGGTGCGCAGCTCGCTTACCGAATACGTTACTGGTGGATACTCTGAAATAAATATAGTACTTATCTTCTACAAAATACTCCGAACCAATATAAAATGGAAAAAAATCATAAAATACTGGAGAATTGAGCTATTTGTGAAAATATACTGCATAAACTAGTTGATTTAGGTAGGATGTCATGGGGCATGCATCTATGTACGGCCTATGTTGTGTGAAGAGTCCACTGTACCCTATATTTGCATACTTCTTCTTCTATTACTCTTGGTCTTTATTATACAATAGCTGTAATTTCTGAGTACTTCTCAAGTCCAGAAGTTATCATGCAAATCATGATATAGGGCGTTGCATGTAATTGTAATAAATATAATGTTAATTGTATAAACTGCTACCTTGTTGATCCTCAAGGAATTGCAACAAAATCTGCTGACTCTCAATCCTTCTGGGTGAGTGGATTTTCATGTGATGGGAGAAATTGACCCATAAACGGCCATCTTTACCAGTTATATTCGATGATCCTCGCATGCCGGATATTTCCATTTCGCCCCCGACCCTAATCGATAACCGTCTCCACCCGAACGGGACAATGTGCAATCTATGCCGAAATATCCTATCTAAATGAAGAAAGTGGGACTAGAGAATTAGTGACATGAGGGCAAGATATCCACAACTAAATACCCCTTTTAGGATGCTGCCCTGATACTCTCATATGATCTCATCCAATTTTGTAGGTCAAAATGCACAGATGACCAATGCTCCTCTGCTAGAATTTTGCCTGGTAGTCTGCAGGGATACTCGCTCTAGTTCTGTTCGATGATCATAGAGCACCTCCTGGAGTGTTCTTTTCTACATATCAAGGCGCTGGTGCAATGAGTAAACCGCAAATATGAACATGACATCTATTTTCGGGCCCCCACCGGCGGGGATGGATCTCGCAGAAAGCAGAACTTCCGAAGACACTGCTGTTGCCGTGACTATGTGTGTGCTTGCAGTATGCACTATTGCCCTTCGTCTCGTTGTGAGGGGATATATCCAGGAAGCGAGGCTGGAGGCTGATGACTGGCTGATTGGAGCATCTGGGATCCCATTGATTGCATTGCTTGCATTATCTATTCTTGGTACGCTTAGAATCCGATCTGAATTATGTAGAAAACAAGACATTAACATTATATCCTCGGATCAGGTGGCACCTACGGCTTCGGTTTGCATGTCTGGTGGATAACAGTGGAGAATATGGTCATAATGAAAAAGGTACGAACAAAAGGGTTCAATACCCCAGAGCCCAATCTAATTAGATATAGTAGATCCTTTTTGCCTACCTCATTGTTTATCTATTCGAGCTCCTTCTCATCAAAGTCTCAATCCTCATGTTCTACCGCCGAATTTTCGGCATGAACTGGATGATCTGGGCCACCCTTCTCATCTCCTATGGCTGGTGCATAGCAAGCATGATCGCAGCCATATGCTCCTGTGAGCCGATTTCATATTTCTGGAACGAAATCATCGACCCTACGGCTGGTTCATACCGGTATAACTTTTACTACTACTATGTTGGGAACGCGGCTGCCAACGTCGTGACGGACGTTCTTATTCTGCTTGTCCCAATACCTGTTATTTGGAATCTCCAAATGCGGACAACACAGAAGATTGGCGTGTGCGGTGTGCTTCTTCTAGGTGGATTGTATGTCCTCCAAACAAACCTCTTCCAAAAAGTCAATACTAACACAACTTTGTCTCAGTGTCTGCGTCGCAAGCGGTATTCGCATCCATTACATCACCTACCTCCGCAACAACATAGATATCACATGGGCCTTAGGCAATGTAGCCGTGTGGTCAATCATCGAGCCGTGCATCGGAATCATTTGCGCCTGTCTCCCTGTCCTACAGCCATTCATCCGCTCACTGGCCAAGAAAGTGCCAAGCTTACCCACTCAGCATATTGGGACGTCTCGAATGCCCAGTGTTATACACAGAATATCTCTCCACAAACTTCAGAGAAGCAAGTCCGATATAAAATCGAGAACATGTCCTACGCACTTCGGCGACTCAGAAGAAGATCTGGATCCTCTTACCTCGATGAGGACTCGAGTGGAGATAGAAACAGATCCAAAAGAGATGTTTGGTGGGGAGCGGAATCTTGATCCTACGGCCATTCGTGTTAAACGAGTGGTGCACTGGAGTGTTGATTAGACTGATCTGGTTAATCCTAGAGCCAGTGATTATTTTCTTTATTTTTTCAGTAATCTGTGGAAGTTAATGAATATATGTACATACACTTACACCTTTGTGGGAGCGTTTTGTTTGCGGGCCTTTGGTGGTGTAGATACCACATGCAGGTAGGGGATGCTAAAAAAATGCATTCTATTTTTAATTCCCTAAGTGAAAAAGTCGTAGATAATACTCATTTCATAAAAGAAAACGTGGAATAAAGGTAAATACAATATAATTGAGTTTAGATAGGAGGGGAAAAAATATAAATGCGACATCAGCGCGAGGCGAACGGCCATTCGTCCTAAAATTTTACAGCAAAATATGTTCAGATGAAAGAAGAACTCTTTGTAAAAAGAATGCAAGCTGTAAACATCGTTCTTCAACTCTTCTCGCATTTCCTGCGAGCATCACCACCTGCAGCCCTATCAGGGTGAAGTCCATCACCATGCCTTGGAAACCAAGAAAATCTAGCAAAAAGCCGACATTCGTCCTCATAAGACCGAAAGAGCCATCGGCCTGGCAAAAATTCCGAGATGAACCTTGTCTCTTCCTCGCCCGCAAGCTCTATGCCTGGCGACCGACCAACCTCCCCCAACCGCCTGAGAACCCGGTCACTGTAGTCTGTATCTCAAACGCCTGCCATGAGCGACCAAAGATACCGCCAGGTGACATTCTGATCCACGCAGGCGATTTGGCAGCAGAGGGATCGTTCGCCGACCTCCAAGACACGCTGGACTGGCTAAAAGCCCAGCCTCACCACATTAAGATTGCAGTGGCCGGTCGAGGTGACAAATACCTTGACAAAATGAAGAGGGGAAGTCGTCGCTGGAGAAATGGACACCGCCAGAGGGCCAACTGGGGCGATATCATCTATCTGGAGCACCAGCATGTCATCGTGACTACTCAGAACGGACGCCAACTGCGGGTCTGTGGAAGTCCATACTCACCGAAGACCATTCCTCTCGCGGGCTTTCAGTACCATCGCTCTGATAATTACTGGGCCGAAATCCCCGCCAATCTCGACATTCTCATCACTCACACACCACCATACACGCATCTTGACTCTCGCAGAGGCTGCCGACATTTGTTGAATAAGATATGGACATATCCTCCTCGACTGCATGTTTTTGGTTGCGCTCGTGAGCGTCATGGAACTGAACTTTTGTACTATGATGCTCTTCAGAGCGCGATGGAGCGCATTGAGGCTGCGGGTGGGGGTTTCTTCAATCTTCTGAAGGTATTCAACGGGTTCGTGAAGTCCTTCTTCCACCCCGATATCAAAGCCAAGACAGTGCTGGTGAATGCATGCACTAACGGGGGATTGTGGGACCCCGAACGCCCACCGATCACGGTTGTCGTGTAATTTGAACTGGGGAGGAGTCAATTATGTGGCAAGGTGCTTTGTGAGGATGAAACATGACTCGACAGGATTCGATGTGACTCAACAAGTGATTTACCAATGAAAACAAAGTCAGCTCCAAGTTGTACTTGCATAGACGCGTAACTAACTAAATGAAATTGAGACATGGACAACTAATTGTTTATAGATCAAGGCAACTCTCATTGGTTGAATCTCACCCGGTGGGGACCATAACACATCAAGTTTTCACTACATTTGAACCAACTTCGTACTTACACGGCATAAACCGACAAAGTTACAGTGTCAAATATCTGGACCAGGCGTGTGTTAAAACTAGTCAGCCGTGATCTGCAATGGCGCCTCAATGCGAAATGGGAGGAATGGGTGGAATGCCCGACCTCACCATCTCGGACATTCATGCCTTGAAGAGGAACGAGGCGCTGGAAATTCTTTCCCAGATTTCACGCGTCGAGAAAAAGACCTTCCCCACCAATGAGGCATTCCCATTCGGCGAAGACCTGTGGAGAAAAAAGCCCAACACGCGAGTTCTATACGCGATTCGAGCCAAGGGATCGCAATCCGATCTGATTGCCTATGCGGTCTATGTCCGACAGAAGGGCGTTGCGCTTTTGCACAAAGTGTGTGTGACAGAGCCTAATCGCCGTCAAGGTGTTGGCCAGGAGGTACTGTCCTACATTCAGCAGCGCCTACGAAAGGAGGGCTGCCAGTATATTCAACTCTGGGTGGACCAGGCCAGGGAGCCTGCACGCGCCTTGTATCTCCGTATTGGATTCGAGGAGCGTGAAGTCATCCCTGATTACTATGCCCCTGGACGAACAGGCATCAAAATGGTCCTAGATTTAGAAGCGTGATGGTTGAGCCACTGCCGTCAATGGCACCCTTCGGACCTTTTTTTTCTCTCTCCCACTAAAAATGTTCCTTGCCTTATCGGTCCCTTTCAAATAGGTCCGAGGGGTAATAAGCCACGGTATTTGGGCGCGTCTATGCTCCTTGGCTGCCGCAGGAGCCACCTATGGCTCCCCCTTGCATGAACACGGCATCTTCGAAACGTGAGATTATAGCGATCGGGCCTGCGTCCATTCTCCGCTGTCATTCTGCTACATACTTCCGAGGCACATATCTAGGTATGGCTTTTTTGAAAGGGCACGCCTTGAATGTCTCCCTGGTCCCTTTGGTGCGAGAGGGACCACGATCCTTTTCTGGAAGATCATGCATGATACTCTTTCATCTTCGTCTTGAATCGCTTTCTTTCCATCTTGACTACCTTCACTATCTTTCGCCGCGAGATTGGAAGCACCGTTGGTGATCGGTGAGCTAGCTGTGTCTTCACCAGCTATATACAGTTCCAGTGTGCTCGCATTCTCTCAATCGACCATGGCGTTCTTTCTCACCATAGTGCTGGCTTTCCTGTCAGTCACCGGTGCAGCATCCTTGTCTGCAAATTATCCCATCAACTCGCAATTGCCACCTGTTGCCCGAGTTTCACAGCCTTTCCGATTTGAATTCGCCCAAAGTACTTTCTCCAACAGTAACGCGGACACCAAATACTCGCTATTAAATGCACCATCATGGCTCGAAGTAGACAGCAGCAGTCTTACCCTGTCTGGAACACCACACGAAGGCGATAGTGGCACCATTGTGTTTAAGCTTGTGGCATCGAATGGATCGGAAAAAGACAGCATGGACGTTACTTTGATAGTCACAGCGGACCAGGGACCGACGGTGAACAAACCACTTGTACCTCAACTGCAGAAATTGGGACCGGTCTCATACCCTTCCACGCTGTTTATGCACCCAGGTCGTCCATTCTCGATTGAGTTCGATCAGGATACCTTCGAAAACACGCATCCCTCTACGATCTACTACGGAACCTCGCCGAATAACGCCCCACTGCCTTCCTGGATCAACTTCGACCCGGCAGCCTTGAAATTTGCTGGAAATAGCCCTGCGTTTCCAGGCGCGGGGCCTCAAACGTTTACTTTCCAGCTGATCGCATCCGATGTAGCTGGGTACAGTGCGGCAAACGTGACTTTTGAACTCGCGATCGGTCCTCATATTCTGACATTCAATGAGACTGTCCAAGACTTCAACCTTACGAGAGGAGAAGAGTTCAACAGCCCCAAATTCACTAGTCTTCTGTCTATGGACGGTTCGCCAACTTCTGCCAAGGAGCTGGCAAATGTCGATGCTAAACTGCCGAACTGGCTGAAACTAGATAAGGAGAATATATCGCTGAGCGGGACACCACCCAGAAATGCCGTGAACCAGAATATCACTATTGCCGTTACAGACACCTTCCAGGATCAAGCGCACTTGATGGTTCGCCTGGAGTTCTTGAAGCTGTTCCTCGACACTGTCGACGGATGTGAGGCAGCTATTGGCCAAGACTTCAAGTTTGTATTCAACCAGTCTATCGTCACTGATGACTCTGTACGGTTGGAGGTCGATTTGGACACCGAGCTCACGTGGCTTACCTACTTCTCGGATAACAAGACTCTTTACGGACACGTTCCAGATGATATGGATCCCAAGAAGTTCACTATCCCTCTTACTGCCTATCAAGGATCGACCGAAGACACCATGGACTTCGTTCTCGATGTCCTCAAAGCCTCAGAAACACATTCGAACCCCACAGATCCGTTCACCTCTCCAGACAGCCCCAACCACAAGAGGGCTGGCATTATCGCCATCTCAGTCGTGATCCCATTTGTGGTAATTTTGAGTCTACTGATTGTCTTCTGCTGCTGGCGTAGCCGCAAGAACTCACCCACAATCGAAGAGGGTCCATCCGACAGCAAGCTTGCTCCACCACGACCTGTTAGGCCAGATGTTCCTAATTGCCAGCCATCGATGACAGAAAGGCCTTCCCGCGATGACAATTCCGAAGATTGGATGAGCCCTATCTCACCATCGTCGATTCCTAAGCTTGAACTTGGGCCCGCGTGGAACGTGTCATCGTTTGATAAGCGAGAGCACCCAGTCAACTTTACTATGCCTGATCCCATTGTTCCCCCTCGCTCTCCTGCTCGCAACTCGCCCACTCGCCGGGGCTTTGTTCCAATGCGAGACCCCGTCATCCAAGAGGAAAGCCCCGTTCAAACCGTCTCACCTTCCAAGAAGCAAAACAATCGCCTTTCATACACGACCAGCCCCATGCGTCGTAGGACCACCAACCGGTCCCGGCGAGAGCCATTGAAGCCGATCCAGCCGCGAGCCATGAAGCGAGAATCCATCCAATCATCCAAGTCTAGGAGATACTCGAAGCGCTCGAGCGGTATCTCCTCCATTGCCTCTGGACTGCCAGTACGATTCAGCGGAGCTGGCCATGGTGCCGGCGGCTTCGGGCCTCCTGGACACGGGGTGGTGCACACATCATGGCAAAACGCGCGAGCCTCAATGATGAGCGATGAGACCGTCCTAACACACATGGCACCATTGTTCTCGCGTCCGCCAGCAGCAGGACGCATGCGTCACAGCATCGCATCTAGCATCCCCGAAAACTACAAACGCATGACCCTACGCACCGTCGAGCCCGATGACTCCATCCTCTCCGAAGGTGACTCGCTGGAAGCCTTTGTGCACAGCCGAGCCAAGCACCGCAACTCCTCCAACCCTCTCTTCTCTGCCCAAATCAGCCGGCGCACTTCCTCAGGCATGCGCGCTCTCGATCGAAACCGCAGCCGCGCCGACACCGTCTCCGTATCAACCTTCAGCGACGAATTCCGCCAATCAATTCAAGAACGGCCCTTATCGGTTGCAATCTCGGCTTCGGAATACGGCGATGACAACAATCCCAACCGCTTCTCCCAATATCAGAATCAGGCCGGTCTGTTTCCCCTTGCTGAGGGTAGCGTATATGGCCAAAGCCAGTTGAGTCTTGCACAAGACTATCGCGGTGCTATTTCCCCTCTGCCGCGGTTCTGGAGCGAGAATAGTATGGGCAGTGCTCGGCAGTTGGAGGGCCAGAGCAATTCTCAGCCTCAGAAAGTGAATGATGAAAATGCTATGCCGCACAGCTCGTCTATGGTCTCCGATCTCGATGAGCATTTGTCACGCAAGGTCAGCCCTAATAAGAGCGCCAATCATCAGTGGTGGTTGTCGTCTCCTCTTGAGCCCCCGCGGCCGTTGAAGAATGCCGATAATCGGGGTCTTCCTATAGCCAGTAGTGGAGAGCTGGCATTTGTTTGATCTTTGGGTCCTTCCTCTCTTCTTCCCGTCTTATCTCTGATATCTGTATCTTTTCTCACTTTTGTCTTTTTGTCTTTGCTCTATTGTGTTTCTGGCGTTCTCAGGCATTGCGAGCATGATATCCATTGGCTTTTCTATGGTTGATTGGTTGGTATTTTGGTCAAGTCGTTTATACTAGTTGATCTAGTTTTGGAGCAAATAGTTAATAACATCCCTAGTTAGATCTGGATTGTTTGGGTGTATCGTAGTCCATAGCGACCACTCTCCGCCTTCTTCATAGTAATTTGTAACATTTTTAACATTGTAGTCCATGGGTAAGAAGATCAAAGAGACAGGCAGTCATAGAAATAATTCCATACAAAGATAATAATGTAGATTTTTTCAAGTTTCCAACTCGGACATCTTGAATAACTATGGCGTGACTGTACAGTGACTACTGTGCCTACATAGCCCCTATTTACTTTGCCTTTAGCCTCAACGAGATCCAAGGCACACAATAATATATTGAAATACTAAATATACTGTGTAATACAGACTTCTTTACAAGAAATACTCTCTCAAATTCCAAACTTCTTCCCAAAACTCCCAGTAAACCAGTCTGATCACCCCTCACGTGACTCTATAGAGTACAGCGTAACAAAAGCGGTAAACGCAATACCAGGAAATCTCTGCGAGGTGTTCTCAGGACTCGGACTTTCTCTCTTAAGCTTCCTTGAAATTGTCTCTCCAATCTTCATCGCTTTACAAAATCCCTACTATCTTCTAAAACAACCAAGTACAGAGGCAAGAAATCCATCGTCATCCGTCGTTCCCCACTTATCGCGGGACCCAGACGCGCTGAAAGCCCTGCGCCCTCATCTGACCCTTTCCCTACAGCACCTCCAGCACCTCCAGCATTTTCCACACTTCGATCCGAAACCTCGATCTCACTACCTCCCCCGAATTATTCAATCTTTGCCAATATGGGTCAAACCCTATCGGAACCGGTGGTCGAAAAGGTGAGTCGATATTTCGCTTTTTGATTCACACCCCACACTGGCCCATTGTGACCCTCCAATGTCTTTTCTATGGCTTCTAAACACACCCCCCTTTCTTGGCTCTTGTCATACCCCAGAATCAGGGGGTTATGGACCGAGTCCCTCTCATGTCTTCCCGTTGAACAGATTGCCCGTGCTGTCGCTCGGTGGAATCTTCCTTGGGTTGCCATGCGGGGTCTTGGGTAGTCCAGCTGAGTAGTGGGGGTGATTCAACCAGCAACGAACTGGCATCGCAATCCTACCAGGCAGCTTTGCACATGTTATGGAAAAGCATCGAGTGTAACTAACGTGTTATTTTGCGCTTACAGACATCGTCCGAGGGCGGGGATGACTGCTGTGTGTACGGTGTGTCGGCCATGCAGGGCTGGCGAATCAGCATGGAGGACGCCCACGCTACAATCCTTGACCTCCAGGCAAAGTACACCGGCAACAACGAGAAACCGACGGATCCGGAACACCGCCTTGCCTTCTTTGGTGTGTACGATGGTCACGGTGGAGACAAGGTGGCATTATTCACCGGCGAGAACCTGCACAAGATCGTCTCCCGGCAGGAGGCTTTCGCCAAGGGTGATATTGAACAGGCCATGAAGGATGGTTTCCTTGCGACCGATAGGGCTATTTTAGAAGGTTTGTGCTATGATGTTGTAACCGAGGTACCGCATGCTGGATTGCTGACTTGAGCCCAGACCCCCGTTATGAGGAGGAGGTGTCTGGCTGTACTGCTTCCACGGCCATTATCTCACAGAAGAAGATCTGGGTCGTACGTTATGACCTTGAAAGAAAGTCCATATCGGATTAAAGAAGTTCAAACTGACTGGTCATAGGCCAACGCTGGTGATTCACGATCCGTCTTGGGTGTCAAGGGACGTGCCAAACCCCTCTCATTTGACCACAAGCCTCAGAACGAGGGTAAGTACATGGAATCATACAGGTCGCTACATGAAACATGATCGGGGTCTGACAAATGATTACAACAGGCGAGAAGGCCCGTATTACCGCCGCTGGCGGCTTTGTCGACTTCGGTCGTGTCAATGGCAACCTTGCCCTGTCCCGTGCTATCGGTGACTTTGAATTCAAGAAGAGCCCTGAGCTCTCTCCCGAACAGCAGATCGTCACCGCATACCCCGATGTGACCGTTCACGAGCTGACGGAAGATGATGAGTTCCTGGTCATTGCCTGTGATGGTATGTCTTCTATTATTGGTCCCTCCCGTCAGTTTCCATACTAACTAATCTGCAGGTATCTGGGATTGCCAGTCTTCCCAGGCTGTGGTTGAGTTTGTCCGCAGAGGTATTGCTGCGAAGCAGCCCCTCGCCCAGATCTCCGAGAACATGATGGACAACTGCCTTGCCTCCAACAGTGAAACCGGCGGTGTTGGATGTGACAACATGACCATGACCGTCATTGGACTCCTGCAAGGCAAGACCAAGGAGGAGTGGTATAACCAGGTTGCAGAGCGGGTTGCGAACGGGGATGGACCTTGTGCTCCGCCCGAGTACGGCAAGTCTCCCGAGGAACCCGAAAGCATCCCCACTTCTTCGTGCTGACGGCCAGTTCGTGCAGCCGAGTTCCGCGGCCCCGGGATCCGGAACCAGTTCGAGGACACCCCGGATGAATATGACCTGGAGATGGAGCGTTCCCGTGGTTTCAGTGTCCGTTCGGGCCGCATCATCCTCCTGGGTGATGGCACTGAGGTCATCACGGATCAAAACGATGAGGAGCTTTTTGACCAGACCGAGGAGGATGAGGACCTTACCAACCAGGTGCAGCACGAGTCAGGCACCCGGAACGACCGCCAGGCCACTCCGGGTCCTCAGGGGAAACAGGAGAATGTCAGCGGAACTTCTACGCAAATATCCGAATCCCCGGCCTCCACTGACGCCGAGAAAGAGAAGTCCGCATCGTAGACTATGACCTTATGAACAGTCTATCGATTGGTCCTCCCTGTTTTGGTTCAATCTGGTTTTGTTTTCCTTGCTCACTGCCAACGACCCGTCCCCTTGATTCCACGATCTATGCCCTGTTTTCCCTCCCCCCCCTCTTTTGTTTTGCGATTTGTTATCGTCGGGCTCTGAGCCTGTTTACACTTTTTTTTAACCCCCTTCGACTTGA
Source organism: Penicillium expansum (assembly GCF_000769745.1). Lineage (NCBI taxonomy): Eukaryota > Fungi > Ascomycota > Eurotiomycetes > Eurotiales > Aspergillaceae > Penicillium > Penicillium expansum. The sequence continues at coordinate 58,974 of NW_015971463.1, forward strand.
AATGGATATTTGTCTGAGATGGGACATGCGGCAAAGAGACCCAGACGGAATTGAATGAGATGAAAGACAAGAGCTTTGAGATTTTCATGGGGGGTTGATGTTGAAAGAGAGCCCTTCGCCGGGCGCCCAATGGGCCTCATGAACACGTTTCTTACTTTATGCCATCACCACAACGAGATACCGCAGAAAATGCCCGCTATTGACGAGCCATTTACCTACACTTCCCTATCCGTTTTTTTATTTTCTTTCGGGTTCTTCTCCTCTCCTAATCCCCCGTCTATTCCCTACCTACAGTCATTGATCTGGGGTCTGGTCTATACGAGAATGAGTACTTGCTAGGGGTGCAAGCTGGTAGAGCTGGGTATTGATTGAGCTTTCGTCAGGGTGAGTAATGGGCAATGGCAATGGTCATTTACATACCCTTTGGCGTATATCTGATGCATTCAGCGTTTTCTTTGTATCTTGGTAGAGATGTTGTTTTCACGGTTTCTATTTTAAGCACTCGAGTTCTGAAAGAAAGTCAAGTCTGCTGACGTAGACAAATCCAGGGGAACAATGGGAAATCCATGCAATTCCAATGTTGCCAATAGAGTGATGTCCATGGTATCCACGATGTCCACTATATGCCTCTTACCCCTGTATGTACCTCACCGAATCCACACGTGTCAGTGTACCCAGATATGCCAAGACTTAAATTTGCAATTCTCAGACCAAATTTGTAATTCTCTGTATTGTAAGATTAAACCCCGTTCGCCCTAAAGCTCGGGGACTGTGGCTTAGAACAGCGGAGTTGCGCCCCCACTCTTTCCCCAAACAGAAAATTACCAGTTTCCCCTAAAACCGGGTTGCCGTCATTCAGGGTTCATCATTAATTCTCTCCCTGATTCTCTCCATCTCCAACCTTTCATTCATTCCCCTCGGAAGAGATCTCTCATTAATTCTCCAGGGCTGAAATTATGTCGCCATCTACTTCCCCCGCCGCCAAGCGCAAGCGCAGCGCCTCCCACCTTCCCGCGCCCGTCCCAAAGAACGTCACAGCCGACCTCCAGCCATCCTCGCGCGACGCGTCCGGCGAAGAAGGCGGCGACGACTCAACAGGGCCCGCCAATGTCACTTCTCACAGCTCCAATGGTAACCGCCACCCTGCTAAGCGGGCCCGCAAGGCCGCTGCCGCCGATACCGCAAGCCACACCGAGGTGAATGAGGTCAAGCCAGCCATCAACAAGGAAGACCCCGACGAGCCTTCCGAGACGACTGTCGCCAGCAGCGATATTGAGGGCGGACCTCGGTCGCGCCCCGGTTTACATATCGATTTACCCGAAGATGATGAGCCAGTTACAGAGGAACAAATGGCGCCTCCGGTCTTTGGCCGCTTGCAGGATCCCGTCGGTTACCACACCAACCCGCCCCCAACAGGTCGCCCAGTACGCGTATATGCAGACGGTGTCTTTGATCTGTTCCACCTTGGGTAAGTCATCACACGAGCGGACCGAGTTTTAGTTTCGGCCCCCAATTTTCTTCTGGTTTCAGGCTTGCTCGATTGGGTAATGGTTGCTGACTATCACTTTATAGCCATATGAGACAGCTTGAGCAGGCTAAGAAGGCTTTCCCCGATACTTATCTGATTGTTGGTGTTACTGGCGACGAGGAGACACACCTGCGCAAGGGTCTGACAGTGCTCAGCGGCGCCGAGCGCGCGGAGACTATCCGTCACTGCAAGTGGGTCGACGAGGTTATCCCCTGCTGCCCGTGGATTGTGACACCGGAGTTCCTGTCTGAGCACGAGATCGACTATGTTGCTCACGACGATTTGCCATATGAGGCCGCTGAGGGTGACGACATCTACGGTCCTATCAAGGAGCAGGGCAAGTTCCTCGTGACGCAGCGTACAGAGGGTGTCAGCACCACTGGTATCATCACACGGTATGTTCGACTTTCAATACCATTGAATCCAAAAGAACAGAGCTAATATATCGATCTGTAGGGTTGTCCGCGACTACGACCAATACATCTCTCGTCAATTCAAGCGTGGCGCCTCTCGCCAAGAACTAAATGTATCCTGGTTGAAAAAGAACGAGCTCGAGATCAAGCGCCATGTCGTCGAGCTGCGTAACAACATTCGCAACAACTGGACCATGACAGGTCAAGAGCTCGGCCGTGAATTGCGTCAGATCTGGCAGAACAGCCGCCCCAACAGCCCCGCGCCCAGCGCCCGCAACAGCATGGACTGGGGAATGCGTGGGCCTCTCACCAGTCCGACTGGTGGCAGCAAGTCACACCTGTCGCGTGTGGGTGCGGAGCAGAACCGCGCAGATAGCCCCATGGGCTCGCGCCGCAATGAGGATTTTGCTACTGGTTACAGTCTCGGATTGATCGGAGGTGTGCGTGCTTGGGTAAGTCACATCCCACAATTGCTGCATATGCAGGGCAGCGTTATCTAGTGTAACTAGTACTAATTTGTTTCCTACAGATGGCCCGCAGTCGCCAATCCCTCCAGGAACCCCCCAGCGGCATGCACAGTCCCACCGACGAAGAACTCGAGTCCGAGCACAACAACGGCTACGAGGAGGAGGTGCGTGGCCGTGCCGGTCATGTCTCTACGCAGTAGATGGCTATGTTTACTGCCTGTGGAGCCATATTGTCCCGACAAAGCTACAAATTGGGTGGCAGATAGGCCTACCATTCTTCCTGTAGCCGCAATTTACCCTTCTCCCAACACACCTTCCCCCTTATTCCTTTGCATATGTACCCATCTTTTCATTTTGCATTCGGTTCGTGTCTTATACTTTTACAAATTGTGCCGTAACTGGCGGTTTTTCCTATGTCGGGCGCTTGGTGTCTTTTTTTTTCCCCTCCTCTGTGAATGGGCTGTATGCTGGACTTGGCTGGTTCAGCTCGATACAGGCTTTTGTCTTTTGATTCTTGCTTTGGTTGTGGTTTGGCGGTTTCAACGCTCCTCCTTCCCCTTAATACTCTTCCAATGAACTTGTTTCCCGTTTGATGTCTTTGTATATGGCCTTGGTTCGCAGTGATGATTGGGTATTAGTTGATCTGACCCCTTTCATCCGATCATGGTCTTTGATCTTGATGTATCCAAGGCTATTTCTTTTGCCCGTCTTTGTCTTAGTTTGTTTATGAAAGCTGGAATTGATCGGCCAGGCATACCACCTCGGCCTTGATCGTGTCCGGATATCGATTGCACATATAGATTGAGATGGCTTGTTTGATGTTTCGGTTTCCAATTGCGTGGTCAATTGAAACTGCAGATTACTGGATTTGATAGATGATTTGTTCGTATAGAAAGTATATTCTTTACAACTATACGGAGTACCCGTGAGCCCGATAGCCCTAATCTATAGTATTGTCTCTCAATCTGAGACATTCCACGCCACTTAGAGCGGATAAATTCCCCGTCATATTCAGGCCCCGCAAATGGGTACTTACTCCAGGGGATTGAATTAGGTATCCACCTGGTTTGGTAGATGTATGAACATGTGTCACTTTCTCCTGACATGTATCCTCTTTAGGAACCGGGTATATTACTGAAAGACGTTTTGGTTACAATCACTTGCATAAACGGTGGTATCATGACGGCTGAGCATTGATGCAATGCTGGCTTGTTTGCATTTGCCTCAGGCCTTCTTCCAGCCCAGCACATATAATTAAAGCCAATTTCCTTCTCATGGGTATTCCAACCTGTCAACTCCCTCTCCCCATCAGGTTACGACTTACCACTTTCCTCTCCTCATTATGATATAACTTCCTTTGCTAGCTATAATCAACATTATACTATATATAGCGCTTTATAGTGCATCACGAGTTCTTGAGGGTGAACATCTCGAAGCCAATATCATATCTTCTCCTATGTGCTCGAACTCTATGAAATATAGAAGCTATGCGTGGCTTCGCGCGAGTTTTCCACATCTGAGGTCAAAACAAAGGGATTTCCGGATTCGAACTTCCCTCAGAAGTTGCCGCCGTTCTCTCCATGCATCGCAGATTCTGCTTCCTGCCGACACTGGGGAACTTCCACGGTCATTGTTTCCACTCACTCACGGGAGCATTATCGGATTCTTTGGCCATAGTGCCTTGTGAAACAAGGAATCAGTCAACAGGTTTCTTCGATGCTGGACTCTAGGTATACATCTACTTTGAGGGAGCGCAAACACTGTGCAAAATGTGGGCATGGTGCCTGTGAAGACTGGAAGAGGATGTAAGCAAATAAATGATCGCCGGGTCTTCAGGGAGTGAGAGGCTATCCCCATGAAGGGGTTAAATGGTCCCAGCTTGTCAATGGCCCAGAAGGGGAAGGGGAAGCATTGGAACCGCTGAACCATTATCATGCATTCATGTTCATCTTCCTTGTACATGTTCTAGCATAGCATTGTCATTTCATTCCACGCATGTTCATGAGAAAGGCTAGTTACTATGTATACATCATACCTGGCATGGGAATTCAAATTGCACTATATCATTGTTTCAAAGCCACGCTGCTTCAGTTGTATGAACACGGGTAGAGGTCTCGATCACTATCACATCTAGTAATGGTATATGTGCTAAATACATACATAATCCCAAGGATTAGATATCATGTCAAAAGACTTCTCAGTATGTGAAAGATCGGAGAATTATTCAAAAATCCTCTATGTACAGATCACCCAAGTCTCGCATACGCATGTGACTTGCAATAGTATAAAAACCTATCGCAGAAGCTTAAGTCCAGATTTAGACTCTGATCATGGCCATAGTGAGATCTATCCCCAGCAAGGCTTATATATTCTGTGGGCCCAGTGCTGGTCCATGCAAGCCGTTATGCTCGTACTGTTCCAGCGATGACCATCTGTGCCCAGAAATAAAGCGCATAACCCACAAAGATGGTGAGCCATCCACGATGCCTCGGCACATCAGATCTTCCAAAAGCATTCTTCGCAACAAAAAGGTCGCTCACAACGAACATAACAGCTCCCAGGGCTCGCGAGTGCCACCAGTCGGTTGGAACGATCAACGGGGAGGTGGAAGTAGCGGCCGCAAACATTGTACCAATGATAACCGCGTAACCAGAAACCAATGGCTTCATATCCGGAGCAATATCAAGATCCAGTACATTGGTCTTGAGTGAGGAGTGTGATGCGGGATATGTGACACCCAACCATTTTGCAGCGGCCAGAGTCCCTACGAACGTAGAGGCAAAGGTCGTCCAGGAGGTCACACGGGAATCCTGTAGGAAGGCTATAGTGTAGGCTATATGAGCCGCAGCGAAGGCGACGATACCGAGTTGGAAATATATGGATACTTTTCCTTGCGGTTTCGATTTGGCAGAGGTTGGGTATTTGCGATCCAAGCCATGGAATTCTTGCTGTGAAGGAATAAGGAAAAAGTCGCCCAGCAAGGAAAAGACAAGGCCAATGGTGATGAGACGGCGATAATCTGACCACTCTGTGGATGGAAGGAGCAATGGGCTGCTAAGGAAAGCAAGTGAGGAGAGCATTTTGAATACCGCGGTCCCCGTGTGTGATCTGGATTTCCATTCTGAGAGAACTAGTAAGGGCAGCGAGCCCAGCAGAAGGCAGGCCGAATTTGAGATTGAGATATCCATTGAGATCTGAGGGTTTAATGAAATAGATGGGATATATGGAGCAATTGAAGTTCCTCCTTAATATGCAAGTTTCTTGGCGACGAGCGGACCTCGGGAGGCACCACATTTCCTTGTGAGACTGAAGTTTACTTGTTTTTATTATAGTCCCAAAATCCTTTATATTAGCAAAAAGGCTAACTACTTAGGTACGTCCATACTTTTGATAATAACAATACTCGGATGAGACGTACGATCACATTGAAGAATGAGTTCTCTACTAAACCGGTAGACAATGGGCAATAATGTTATGCTACCTGGCCTTCTAGTAGGAGGTTAGGATAGTTGAATGTTGTATCCAACACAGTAGAAACAAAAGGGTATCAAAATAAGAAACAAGAAACATCAAGCAGCAGTAATAGCCAACCTAATTCCCCTCCTCTTCCTCTCATCCATATCCATCCCCTTCACCATCCTCCCAAACCCACTCCTCTCACTCGGCCCACACAATATCCCCCTCAACTCCTCCCTCAAAAGCCCAACATCCCTAATCAATTCCCCCTCGACAACCCCCTTAGCAAGAAGATCACATCTAGCCGTAACTGCCAAATCAAACCCATCCAACCCCCTAACCCCAAGAATAGGCTGTACCCACCCCTCCTTGATCCCAAACGGAATCCTCTGACCCGAAACAATCGCCTCACCAGTATTCCCAACAACACTGGTAAACCTCCCTAAATCCAAACTCAACCCTAACGTCCGTAATCCCTCCAACGAAGCGACAACATCCCAAAACCGAACCCACAACGCATCACTATGCGTATGCGCATAGATTGATCCCTTATGATCCAACCCAGCCATGGGCACCCAGATCGGCATCCACTGGACCGTCAATCGTGAAATGGCATTCCGGGCAGTAGGCGACAGGGAAGCTGCGAATGCAATGAAAGTGTATAGATCGTCGACGTCGAAGTGCGAGGCTTTGTATAGAATTGCCTCTGCTTCGAAGTAGATACCTCGACAAACGCGCAGCAGAGCAGTATTGCTGTTACTTAGAGTTGAAGGAAGATGAGAGTGAGTATGTGGATAGAGGAGTCTATCACTGTGGCCTGGGACTCGGCCGTCGTAGATACGCCAGCGAGCTGGGGTTGTGGGGCAGCAATGGCGGTTTTGGGTTAAGGAGAGGTTTGGTTGAATTGGGTGATTTGATTGGTGCTTATTGGGTTGGCTTTGATGGGAGTGTTGGTGAGGGGTTTGGACTGGGGTTGGACAGCGGACATGGCGAATTTTGCCTTTTAGCTGGACTAAGTGGATGGTTTGGGGGGTTTGGGTGTTCGGGGCTGGGGAGTTGGTGAGGACGTAAGACCAGATTATTTGGCGGAGTTCGGGGGGAAGACGGAGGAGAGGAGATTGTTGAGGTTGGAATTGGGTTGGTGATGGATTCCTCCAGTCTATAGGTGGGTGGAGGGTGTTCTCTGGAGAGCAGATTGCCCGCGATTGGATTAAATCGCGGACGGTGTCCCGCCAGCGATGGCCGGTTGGATAGTAGTGCCAGATGGAGTAAGGGTCACGGAGGACCCAGGTGTCGAAGTGGCGCATTGGGAGATATTTGTTCTTTTAGAGAGGTCTATAAGGGATGTAAGAGTAGAGAAATCTGGGGAAATTATGGGGCAAGTGGGCTTTTATGGAGAATCCACTCCAATGGACTAGGTATATGTAGACTAGTACGTATATAGGTCTAGGAGAAGTGAGATGTAAAATTCTTGGAATTCCAATGCGTTCAAGCCTTGACTGTAACCCAATGACGTCGAGTTGGATTGGCCATTTTCGGATTTTGACATTTTCAATTTGCGGGTTAGTGTGCTCCTTTGGGTTTAGCGTGTCAATTTGGGGTTAGCCTGTCTATTTATGGTTAGCGTGTTTATTTAGGTTTAGCGTACTCCGCCCTCAGCCGATTTCCTCCAATTCTATGGATCTTCCGAGGTCTCCAATGGAGCGCCTATTCCCATCTTTCATGCGTGTCTTGCGTGATCTAGATGACGCTGATGTACTACTCACCACCTTTCAAGAATTCGAAAGCAATCCATCTGCCACTAGTGCAGAGGATCGCATTCGGTTTCTCGACTTCCCCGCTGCAACAACTCTTAGCAAGCAAGAGCTCTTGAAAAAGGCAGCTCAATCACCTCAAGAGCTTACTTTCTCCGAGGTTGAATTACTCTATAACCGCTATTGGGGACGAATCAGCTTCCGGGAAGAAAGTATCCGTTCCGATTGTTTCGACAATCTAAAACTCGAGTGTCTTGAGAGCTTCCGCACTTCTTTCCACGCGGAATACGAAGCAGATGCATTAAAAAATGCAGAGGCGGAGTCTTCCCGACGGTACGATGAAATGAGAGAAGCTCAGGACAAAGCAGATTTAGCGCATATATTCGAGCACGGCTACCCCTGGCTCCACCAGCTATGGCAAGAAGATGAGGGCAAAAGGCCCTGGGGCTATGCAATCTTCGAAAGCCCTCAGTGGATACTCGAGGATCCGGAACGCCAGGAGACCTATGACCTAAAGCAAACTAACTTGTTCTATTGGGCACATGTCGCTATTGGTTCTGGAATACAGATCGGATCCCAGTGGTACCTTGAGTCCCTTGATTTACCTTCTGGAACCGGTAGGGATAAGTCTTTCATGGCGATATTGCATCAACTTCGTAAGCAATTCAACCGTCTCCGATCTCTGCCGCCTAAGAAACAAGCGCCGTATATTTTCATGGATATGGCTGAAGGCAAGATCGACGCCATCCCGGAGGGAATCACAGAAGGTATTCTCCGGAACGTCTTTTTATATCTTGATCATGATGCCGCAGCTTCAGTCTTAGATCTTCGCGGACCAGATGATACATGGATCTGGGCTGTCGACCCAGACTACGATCTAGAATGCCGGGGCTCTGGCTCGAGTGGGTACCAAGGCTTTCTACGCGTTCGTCTTCAACAACTTCTTCATCACTTTTACGTCGCCCGGCGCTGGCACTCGGACGAGTGGTCGATGGAGGACATCTGGAAGGCGGCCCAGAAGGACCCGCATAACGGCTCTTTTGTTTCCATGAAGGATGAAGAAATATATGCTCGAGACTCGAGTCGGGAGGTTGCTGCCGCCATCAAAAGGTCCGGGTAGTCAGAGCAGTATTTGCAGCTCTTAAGTGGAATGTGGGGAGCGTCTCCGCGGTATATTTTCAAGGCTGCTGTCCCAGCTAATTTTAGTATGTACAAAGGTCAAAGCCTATATACCCTAACCCCAGAACGATATATACATAGCCTTGGGATGCAAGCCAAAAACTCAATTCCCTTGCACTGACCCCTCCGCTCTCTCCTCGTCAGCAGCATCCTTGTATCCCTCCACATCACGATACTCCTCCACTCCACTTCCACTCCCACCCCGTTGAACAGGTTTCTCCTGCGAAAAAGCCACAAAAACCGCACAGACCAAAATGATCGCAGATCCAACCCAACTAATCGGACTAAGCGTACTTCCCCAAACAACCTTATCATAAAACACTGCGAAGAGCATCTGCATATAAAGCATGGACGTAGCACGCCCTCCCTGCGCTACAGGCTTTCCATCCGAGACAGACGCAGGCGGGACATATGACAAACCCGCCGTCAACAAGAACTGCAACAGGAACCCACAGACACCCAACCCCGTTAGCAGCGTCCACTCCACAGCCGTGGTAGGTATGCGGAACGGCACAGAAGGCAAGCTGGCCATCGCAACGAACGAAATAACCGTCGTCACGGACGAGAAGTACGTCACGGACACGAGGGGGTGCGCACGACGGCCGATCATACGGATAGAAGTGTAAGCGCCCGAAGCGCCAACCACGCCGAACAAGGCGACGATTGTCGCCATGACATGGTGGTAGGAGTCTGTCTCGGAAGGTGGCTTTTCATCAGTTGAAGCAGATATACCTAATGCCCAAGCGGCAGCGGCAGTTGGGGTAGCGATTGAGATGCTCGGGTCGCGTTTGCTGAATGGACGGGCGATGAGCACGACACCACCGAGAGAGACTAGTCCGGCGAAGAGCTGTTTCCGGGAAAAGGTCTCGCCGGGAATGAGGAGCGAGCAGGCGTAGCAGGAGATAATTGGTGAGAGGAAGGTTATTACTGTTGCCTCGGAGAGGGGGAGGTATTGGACGGAGTAGTAGAGGCCGTAGACACCCATGAAGCCGAAGAGGGCGCGGAGGAGGAGGAGACCGCGGACTGGACGTGTGCCGAGTGGGGAGGGTGTTGAGGCGATGTACATGTATAGGTAGCTTGCAACTGCTGTTATAGACATGCGGGCGAAGAGGATCTGGGAGGTGTTAGTTGGGATTGTATAGAATTGGAGATGGACGATGTAGGAATGTAGATCGGATGAATATGAGGAAATGAGATGGTATCCAACATATCTTTCTTTTCTTTCGGTCTCTTACCTGGAAAGGATGCATCGCACTATGAATCTCCAAGACTTGTGTCATGACATTCATAGAGGCAGCGAAAGCCTGCGCCAGCAGGACAAGCCCCATACCCTTATTGCGCAACCACCATACCTGCCATGCACGGCGGGGTCGCGCAGCTGCAGCAATAACGGCCTCGTCGTCTTCGTCATCCTCGATAGGACGGGGTTCCGATTGAGCCAGCGCTGGCTGGGAGTCGGCTTCGCTCTCACTTTCACAGTTGTAGTCGTGTTCATTCTCGGCTTGAGTTTTCGTTTGCGTTGAAGACGATCTCTGCTCCACCGGGATCGGCAGGGGTGCGTCTGGATGGTCCTGGTATTGGCCGGCTTCTGAGGCCGAATCAAGATTCGGGGTGACCATGCTGGGATCTGTGATCCTGAGGTCGTTATTGGAGAGGGTGGTTGGTGCGGGGACTTTTGTGGGGGACGGAGATGGAGGTATCTAAGCGATGACTTTTTTTCTCTCTTTTGGGGTCGAGTTGATCTTCTATAAAGTCTGATTATACAGTGTCCTCCTCGAGAGTAGAATAAATGCAGATTAACAGTATCTCTAGGCGAAAGGGAAGGATTCATATATCTGCACCGGACTGCCGATCTGGTTAAAAGAGATTTCAGTTCGAAATGCGCATGACGGCGGAGTGGAGCCCCCGTTGACCACTAACCGCAGCCCTACCTCTTGTTTCTTTTTGCCTTTCGTTCTATCTTCACCTTTTGTCTCTACTTTTTCACAAGTTTATTGCTCTTTTTAAGTTGAGTTGACTCAAAATGGGTTGTAAATTTAGCTGCCTAGTACCTAGTTGTGTACTACCATGTACTCCAGGCTATCTTAGAGCCACACAGCACAAGCGGCACAAGACCTAACTACTTCATGTACGAGCTACTAGCTACATATAAACATGCACCTAACGCGGATATTTATCCGCTTTCATTTACCTCCCATCATGCTTCGCTTCGAATTAATCTAAATTTCGACTTCGCTCTCCAGGGCTGGAGTAATGTCGCTTACTAATCGTTATTTCAAGTCGAGCTGCTCAGAGATGAACCTCGAATTTAGTTTGTACTGTTAGCAGACTCATCTATCGTGCTTTCATAGTAGATCTAGCGAGATAGAAAATAGATTATCCACGTCGTAGAAAACCGGGTCCGTGATGTCTCGGAGCCGAAAACACATGGTCTGTGCAGTAAATCTGGCGAAGCTAACGAAGCATCATTCATGATCAGAAATCAGATTCCCAGCTGAGAACAGATGTAGGGCAGCCGTAGCAATCGGAGAGAATATTCCAACAGATAGAGACTCCATGGATGAGAATAAGTTGATAGTCATGAAGCTTAGACTCTGGATTGGACGTCTGTGTCCCATACTTTGTGGAGTGCTTTGCCAGGTTTATGATCCACAATGGTCGTGGCTTTGCCATTGTCATCGTGAGCAGCATAGAATAGAGAAAGCAGCTGAGCTTAATGGCGCATTACTTTCTGGTTCCACAGTATCATTGGCCTTGTCCAAGAGAGGCAGTATTGCTTCTTCTTTCGTCGCGTAACAGGTCAAATAATCATCGAATGTATACATGTATGTACAGAGTGGTATTCAATATCACGACTTAGACTTAATAGAAGGTTGAACTCAAGATTGAGGAAGAAGCAGAGCTTCTCAGGTTCGTGTATCCATTGATAGCGCAACGACCTCTCAGGGTCGAGCCAATCATGAAAGAAGAAAAGAGATAAAAAAGAGAAAACCGTACCAATGTCGACTCGAACCCACGACCCACTCGTCCGAAAATGTGACAGTCTAACCTAAAGCAAGATAGTAAGAGCGGTAGGCCCACTTAATTCCGCACCTCAAGTCGTCGATACGAAACGTCGAAGGAAAAAAAATAGATAGCTTCTCTTTGATTAAGGTACGTCTTCCTTAGTGCAGGGGCCGTACTAATCTTCTCTGTATATTTTCAGTTGACCATATGCCCCGAAGGGCGGAATATCTATTCCCCGAACTAGTTATAACCTCACTTTTCGGATGAGAAATAGTATAGGAAGGTATGGTGATAGGACATACTCGACCGTGGTTGGTCGATTATTGAGGACCCGCTCTGTCGCGCAACGTGGGTCTCGAACTCCCGACGACATTGGCCAATATCACGTGACTTATCAATCCGGAAGGGCCAATCATATATTGACATAAGACCCCACACGGTATAACCTCAATATTGGACGTGGAAGGGAAAAAAAAATAGGTAGCTTCTCTTTGATTAAGCGTGTCATCCTTAGTGCAGGGGCCATGCTAATCTTCTCTGTATATTTTCAGTTGACCATATGCCCCGAAGGGCGAAAGGTATAGTCCTATAGTTCATTTTAACCTCACTTTTTGGCAGAATTATACCGCCTACCGTTTTGGAAATGGGTGGTAGCACCTGCTGATTCTAGGTTTCTGGCACGTGATATCATATTACGTAAGACTTGCTCTTCACCTGGGCACAGTAGCCCTGCCTGAAGAGCAGTTGGTCAGGTGTGTATGTTCAGCTTAAGCATAGAACAGCTTTGACAGCTTGACTACGCATTTTCTAGATGTGATGGTTTCCTTCATTTCACCTAATCTCCTCAAACCAATGATGCAATTACATACTACCAAATAATGGCAACGGAATAGTACAGATCAACACGTTCCCCATCCTTCCTAGTTGATTTGAACACAAACTGAGTTGTGATCCCATTGAAAGGCAATAGACCCTTTGATGTCCGGAATATCGATTGGATATTGAAACGACGATCTATCCGTGACGGTGCCGCTGAATCCTCCAACGTTGTTGCTATCGAAGGAAAGGCTTTTGATATCCACTTGCATCTTAGGCCTGACGGTAATGGATCTTTTGAGCTGATATCAGGTGTTAGAAATGGGTTTCATTCCATTTGTGTTCATAATGAATGAATGTGCAAGATGGAGTGACTCATCATGCAGGGCGGCCGACCTCAATGACTGCTGCAATCAAGTCATTTCCCACCATATATAGATTGTTCAGGAATACAAGGCCAATGTCCTTGAAGTTGCATTGACTATCATTGTTGTAGTTTCCAGTCCTGATGATGACCTAACTTGGATGAGTTTGATGTTTTTGGCCATATGGATGTCATGGTTGAACCATATATTCTCGGTGATCTTCCTCATAACCATCTTGGTGTTTGGTACGATGACTAGCTGAATGGAGGGGGAAATGTAAGAGATTGGAAATAGTTGATATGTAGGGTTTCAGTAAAAGAGTAAGGGAGGGAGCAAACATCGTATGCTTCAAGTTCATAATGAATGGATTGAGAGATAAGGTATCTGTGTAATAAATAAATGTGGGCTTCATAGATGTCTCAATCTTGGACTCGATACTGCTCCTTTTGACGAGAAAATAACCCCCGGGCCAGAAACATGATAGCACAGATGAAGTTGTGTAAAAGAATAAGTCACACGGCTGAGATTATATCTACCTTGAAAAGCATACACAAGCTCTATTCATACAAAAGTAAACGTATCACCGCCCTTCTCCCGCAACATATTTCCAGTCCTAGACGTACCAACAATACGCTCCAACTTCAACGCATCCCACTTGGAGAACAGCGCACGCACACCACCCTCAGCAGCCTCGATCAGCGCCGCGGGATCAAGACCCAAGTACCCAACAATCTCGCCGTAGAACAGCGCATTGTCCGGGAGGCCATACATGACCACACGCTTAACACCACGGACCTGGTAACGGCGGAAATGATGCGCGCGCTCAGTATATAGCAGCACAGAGTGGCGGCCAGACACGAAATGACTGCGGGCACGATTAGCCTCTTTCGGCTCGGTATACTCGGAGATAGCGCCAAAGGAGACATTGGTTGTCTGCGTAGAGGTGGCGAAGTGGTTGCGCACACGGACAAAGTCGAGGTAAGAAGGGATGAAGATGAGGGTGCCGGCGCCGCCCTTGCCACGGCCGTGCGTGATGTTCTTCACCAAGGTTGACAGGATGGTTGTTGTGAAGTGCTTGAAGCGTGCGTCGGGGTCTTTAATGGGCGACGTGCTGTCGATGCGAGTGAAGGTTTGCTTGACGGGGACTGCGAGTGGGAGTTCGGTGATGGCGCCAGCGTAGGTGGGGGTTACCTTGAGGCGGCCCGAGGCGTTTTGCATTTGGGATGAGAAGAGGGCGTTGATCTCGGGGGTGATGCAAGATGAGACCACTACGGTTTGTCGGACGTGGCGGGCTTGGTTGTCCAAGTACCAGTTGCGGACACGGCCGAAGTCGCAGCCATGCGCTTGTTTCGGTTGCAGGTTCAGGTGCTGGAAGATGTAGTCGACGTGGTCCCAGTTTTGCATGAGGAGAGCGTCGGCGTGGTCGACGACTACCAGCTCAATTGAGGAAAGGAAGTCGTGGTCACGCTTCTTGACGTCGGATTGGTCCATGATCGTACGCAGACCCAGTGGACTGGCTAGGATGATGTCGGAGCTGTAGAATTGCGCGAAATATTTGACTGTCTTGCGCGTGAACTTGAGACCCAGTCTGAACATGTCGTCGTCATTGCCGCCGAAAAGCTCACGGAAATCTTCGGTTTTGTGCTCCCAGGAATCATCATTTGGCGCTGAGAACGAGTCGGTGAAGCGCTTTTTGTTTTCTTGCTGCTCGGGTTGGTAGATTCGAGTGATCGCATCGAGAACCTTAACACATGCCTGTCGAGTGGGCAGAATGTAAAGCACCTTGGGGCGGGTGAATCCCTGGTCACGGCACTCAATGTCGGTGTCCGGGTCCTTGGACAGACGGGCGTTATTTTTGAGGACCTGGTCTCGGGTCTTCAACAGGTGGTTGACGGCGTGCAAAGCCATAATCTCGCGCATCTCATTTGCATTAGAAGCAGTACGAGCACCGTATAGAACGTCTTGGTAGTCGAACACATATGGCGCGATGATCTGGGCTTGACCTGTGATTTTAGGCAGGATCTCGGCCGCACGGGACTTCAACTTTTGTTTGAGCTGCGCGATTGCATGTTAGTATTGGAGCCAATATGAAATGCATGTCTGTTCTGCATACCTTGATATTGGTTGTGCTCTTCAGTGGCGGAAGGATTGATGCGCTATTTGCTCCTGTGTCGGGAACAGTATGTACCAGCCGTAGTCCATCTACCTCTTTCTTGACGATTGCCCATTTGTTCGATTGGATAGGCTCAATCTGCTTGGTCAAATCCGCACTATCGCGGAGATCGAAGTGCTTTTCAAAAGCGGCAGTTGGGTCCTCATCCTCGTCTGCTTCCTCCTCTTCATCGTCGGACGGCGCTTGGGCTTCCAAGTCATCATCGCCCTGCTCTGGTTCCTCTGCAGGTTCTGCTATTTGAATCTCAGCATTCGAGTCGGTGGCGATCTTGCGCTTCTTCCGAGCTGGTCCGCTTGACTCATTGGGTTGAAGTAGCTGAAGGAGTTCGTTGTAGGGGCGTTCGGTATTTTCATCTTCTTCGTCGCTGCTGGAGGCGCCCTCGTCCATAAGGGTGTCATCGCCCAATTCCTCTTGGGATTGCTCGCTAGCATCATCTTCTCCGCCAGAAGAATCATCTGATCTAGTACTAGTTAGATACAGTCATTAGAGACTTTCAGACTGAGAACTTACTCGGACTCATTCAATCGCGAAGTGGCAAAGGAGTTGCGACCACCACGACCACCACGACCGCCGCGACCACGACCTCTGCCACCTCTGCCACCACGGCCACCACGGCCTCGAGCTCCTCTAAAAGAACCGCCACGAGGAGCAGGCATATTGTGTGTATAAAGTAAAAAGGTGCAATCTCCAGGCTGTTGCCGGCCGAAATGAGAATTTTGGGGGCTTATCTTATCTTAGCGCGAAATTTCCCACACACAACAGAATCGGAACAATCAGAGCGGCTCACTCCACTTCCAAGGAAAAATTGAACCTCCGAGAAACGAAGGAAGTTTGGATCTTGAAACTTGACATTTCATTCAACTCCAAATTAATCATGGCTGAAGATTCTTTCCTTCATCTCGCTCGCCCTCTCGGCCCCGTTAGCGTGGGGACCGCTCCTACCACTGCCCCTCTGAACGTGGTCATTCAACCCCAGGTATGTTGCGATATGTGTGTGCTATGATCTGAGGGGTAAAGCTCATTCCTCCCAAGGCAATCTTCTCAGTTCTCGACCACTCTCTTCGCCGCAATGCCGACCAGGAGCGAGTTATCGGTACACTCCTCGGAACACGATCTGAGGATGGAAGTGAGGTCGAGGTCCGATCCGCCTTCGCTGTCGGCCACTCCGAGGCTGAGGACCAGGTCGAAGTCGATATGGAATACCACAAGCAGATGCTCGCTTTGCACCTGAAGGCCAACCCCCGCGAAGTCTTGGTTGGCTGGTACGCCACTGCTTCCGAACTCAACACTTTCTCCGCTTTGATCCAGAACTTCTACAGCGGCCAGGGTGATGGTACCTGGCCTCACCCCGCTGTCCACCTGACTGTCTCCACCGAGGCTGGAAAGGACCTCGAGACCCGCGCCTACATTTCCGCCCCCGTTGGTGTCACTGCTGAGCGTGCTGCCGACAGCGCTGCTTTCATCCCCGTTCCCTACGAGCTCCGATACGGCGAGGCCGACAAGAGCGGTCTTGAGTCTATCGCCAACGCCAAGGATGCCGAGGATCGTTCTACTTCCGTCACTTCCGACATTGAGTCTCTGGAGCGCGCCATTGAGGAGGTTCTGTCCATGGTTGACCGCGTCTCGCGCTACGTCGAGTCCGTGATCGACGAGGAGACCCCCGCTTCGACTGCCATGGGCCAGTTCCTGCTTAACGCCCTCGCTCTCGCTCCCAAGGTCGAGGCTGCCGACATTGAGCGTGACTTGTATGTTGAATCTGTATTATATTCCCTGGTGGCTTTTATCACTAACCTTGCACAGCAACAACCACATCCAGGACGTCCTGGTCGTTTCTTACCTTGCCAACACCGTGCGCACACAGATGGAGCTTTCCACTCGGCTAGCAACCGCCCAGCTCACCCTTGGCGGCGGCGGCGGTGGCGGCGAAGGCCCCGCTTCCGGCGAGCAGCGCAACCAGCGTGGCGGCAAGGGCAACAACCAAGGCGGCCGCCCCCGCCAGGACCGCAACGAGGAAGCCCGCGCATGAGAGGTTTCCAACAGCAAAAAACGCTGATGCATAATGTGACCAATTGCGAGAGGAACATATCCCTTCAAGTGAACGTCGATGTCTCTCACGTTCTCTTACCTTTCTATCTCACTCCTCCCTGACGTTATTACTTTTGGGTCTTTCGCTTCTTTGTTTACTATCCCTCTACCGCCTTCTTCCTTTTTTTCCTTTTTCCGGCTTCCTCTTTTTTTTTTCCTCGCGAGGCTTGCATGTTCTCTCCGGAGCTCACGGACTACGGCCTGGTCACGTCCCATCAACAGCTTCCGGACTCGGTCTGTCTTGACGTCGAAACGCGGTCTTCTGCACGTGGTGTTGTGGTATTGAGACCGATTTAATATCAATGCGATTGGTATAACGTGTGGTGGTTGATGAGGGTGACGATGTCGTTACCGTTCGACGATAGAGAATATTTGGGGGTGAGTCTAGACTGTTGAAGATGAGAGATGGGTCTGCTGAGAGCCAATCTCTCCGGTTTACGAAGTCGCATCTTTCTAGGCGCGGCGTTTTCAGTTATGATGAAATGGACATAAAAGTTCTAGAGCTTCTTCGTATTGTATATCCCATCATTTACTACTCCGGCCGTGGTCATCAAAGTACATATACATACGTAGACCGGCTATATGTCTACACAATACTCAGTTGTATTTACTCGGGTGACCCAGTGGCCTTTGATTGAAGCCTGTATTCGGTGCGAGGCTGGTGGCTAGCTATATCTCTTGGCTACTCGACACAATATTCACCTGTGATACAATTATTAAACTATATAGCCACTGCACAGTCCTGCTAAGCAGGCTCAGGTGTCCACAACTGATCTCCACAGCTGCAGTGTTGGAGCCCGCGACCAACAACAGCATAGCCTAAGGGATCTACCTGAACAATAAAAGGCTTAAAGGGACAGCTCAAAGAGAAAGGAAATTTCAATGAAGAAACTCAATGAAGACTCTACCGGAATAGCAGGTAGCTGCAGTGTACAAACATGCGATCACTGGTTGTCCAAGGGATTGAATGCTGAAAGTTTCAGACTGAAGGTTCATTGAAGGCATCAAGTAAGCTCGACTCTGTAGAAATGGTGGTCAAAATATAGCGCTTTGGCTAGCCAACATGTGTTGTCCGCCTAGCCTCGGTCGTAACGGTGTCTGGCAATCCAACTCCTCGCTGAAGCTAGGATCGATACCAAGAGCAGCATGAAGGAGCTTTACAATACCCTCATTGCCGTATAATATAGCGCGAGAGAGAGGTGGATCGCCAAAGCCACCAGCGAGATTAAGATTAACACCAGGAGTAGTAAGAAGAAGCTTCACAATACCCTCATAGCCGTGTAATATAGC
>NW_015971158.1:0-13750 GCF_000769745.1 Penicillium expansum
ATATTTCTAAACTTAGTCCTATAAAGTAAGGTATATACTAAATACCCACTAGGATTTAAAAGGGAAGGTTATTACTAGCTATTATATAAAGCACTCTATAGATTATATATATTACTAAGGCTTTAATAGTAAGAAATAACTTAACGTATTTCACATGCGAGCTAGACACACAAGCGAGCTAGATACCCCACCCAAAACGCGTCCATAAATTAACACTTAATTAATTCAACCACCTACTATGCCACTAATACGCTCCCGAAGCTCTAAAAATTCAATAGAGTAAGAGGGTAGGATCTTACTAGCTATCTAAGCTATTAAGAATCAAGAAATCAGCTCTGTTCGTAAGGCAGCACATCGATTTAATATACCGAATTTAACACTCTCTACCCGCCTCTATAGGGTATAAAACCGCGCGGTTTCTCACATTAATTTATATAAATTAACTAAAACTAAAGAGGAATCTCTTAAAAAATAGGTTCTCTCTATAGATTCTTATAGATCTATACCCCGGCCCTTTATAGTATAAGAAATAGCGGATCTTCTTCTTTAAAAGCGCGGAACTACCCTAGTTCTTTCAGTCGGCGAAAATTAGGTTATAAATTTTGTTAAAAGATATCCTCTCCTCTCCTCTTAATTCTTAAAATAGTATAATTACGAATATATAAAATATAAAGACCCTAAAATTATTAGGGAGTAGTTTAATTTAGTTTAAAAGATAATCCTTTAATTTAGAATTAACCCTAATAATATTTATAACTTCGATAAGACTAGTTTTATAATAGGATTAACTATAACTATAAAGGTTATTATAAGGAGTAAATACTATAGTTAGGGACTAGTTTTATAACCTAGAAATTATAAATAGGTAACTATTATTAAGTATATAAATACTTCTAGTTAGGCCCTTCCTCTATATATAATTTTTAAAGGTAAAGTCTTTATTAAATTATAGTTTAAAGGCCTTTTAGAAGACTAGTATTTTAAAGTTAGTCCTAATAGCTAGACCTCTAATAAAATTAGCCTTTACTAGTTATAGAAGCTCTTTATTCCTAATACTTTATATATAAAAGGGATATACTAGCTTTTAATACTTAATAGCTATAGAAGTTATTTAATACCTAAATTTAATAAAATTTATAAGTAAAATAAGGTAATACTAATCTATATACTAGTATATTTATCTTACCTTTTATAACCTCTTAATATTAGCTATTTTATAGTATTAAAATATATATATAGTTAGATAGTTAAAACTAAGATATAGAATAAGATTAACTATATTAATAAACTTAATTTCCTTAAAGTATACCCCTTTATACAAATTAAAGCTTTTAAATCAGAGACTATTAAAAATAGCTTTAGAGTAGCTAGTTTAGTACCCTTTATACCTAACTAAGTGATTTTAAAGCTTAATATCCGGCTTCGAACCCTAACCCCCCCTCTAAGCTAGGGTAGTGATTAGGACCCTAAAACCCCTTCGAACTATATCTAATTATAAAAGTAAGCTTTATTAATTAAAGCACTACTTTATATATAATTAAGAAGTCCCCCGAGCCCGTTTAATTCTACTATTAACTAGGTTTTAAAAGTATACTAAATCACTATATAATCCGCTATATTTCTTAAGAAAGAAGTAAGTAAATTACGCGCTATAAACGAGAAGTAAAAGTAAAAGCGTACTAGATCCTAAAGGCAGATACCTACCAAAGAAAGACTCTTAGTCTAAGAAGCTTCTTAATTGATTACTAAGCCGGTAGAAGTAATTAAAGTACCTCCCCCCCCTCTATAAAGAAGCGCTTCGCCGGCTTTATAACTATATACGCGGGCTATACCAAGGTATAGTAGGTGCAGAGAGACAGGGCATAGATTTAATAGATATCTAGCTAGATAAATCATTTTAGTATATTTAATTTAATAGAGTTTTGGTTAAGATATTTATATTTAAATTTAATAGGTTGGGTGGGGTATCCAGCTCGCTTGTATGTCTAGCTTGCATGTGAAATATGTTATTAACTTTAATTCTAGGTATTATATAAACTCCTACCTATATTTTCTAGAAAGATTATTAATATTAATTCCTTACTCTTATAAACCTTATTTATAATATACTTTCTATACCTACTATAAAAGTAAGTATAGAGTACCTCTTTAACTCTGCCTATAATATCTACTACTACTAGTGAGGTTCTCTAAACCTACTAATAATCTAAAATCTAATAATATTTATATATATATTAAGGTTTAAAATTAAAGATAGTTAATAAGCGCTAATTAATAAATATCTCTTATATAAAGAGATATAAGTAAGCTAGGAGGAGAATAATATAGATACTTATCCCTTTAAATCTATTAATAATAATAATAAGGGTTATAATAAAGGGCATAATAAGGTTAATAAGGATAATATTTTAGTAGTTTATAATACTATTAATAAGGCCTAATTAAAATAATAATAGCGCGTTTTATTAGAGCTAGATAAAGGATAATATAAAAAGGAGGGTAAGCCTATTTTATCTAATATATAGAGTTAGTATTTAGGGAGGGTTTAGAAGTATTTAAGGCTTCTTAATAGTTATAAAGTTAAAACTCTATAGATATTATAGATATATAATAGGCTAATATTAATATAAAAGCTTAAGCTCTACCTATATAGTATATTTCTAACTAAGGTTAGAAAATAATAGTAGAAAGGCTACTACTTATAGGGATATAATATATATTAATTATCTTAACTTCTTTAAGCTTTAGATAAATAGTATATAAGTACTATCTAATTAATTTAATTTAATTATAGCCCTTTATAATATAATATAGATCCTAAAATTAAATCTATTTATTTAAATTTTAGTAAATCTATCCTACTACTAATTTAATAACTTTCTAAAATCCTAAGCTATAACTTAAATACTTAATAATATAGCTTTAATTTATATATTTTATATAATTATTAGATCTTCTATATTTATTATATTTATTAGCCCTTAAAATATTTCGAGGGTAGCCCTTTAAGGGTGGGTATATAAAAGATATACCTAACCTATAGGTAAGAGGATCTTACCCTCCGCCTATAAAAGGGGGGTCTATAGGCGGCCCTTAAATAGCGGCTCTTAGATGGTTATAAGGTCTAACTATATATAGTAATAGCTTAGTTAAGAGATAGATTCTTAATATTAGAGGATTAGTAATTAATAAAGATAATTAGGAAAGCTTCTAATATAACTATAATTAGTTAGGTAGTATATAATATACTAGTACTAAAAACCTATTATATATTACTACTATTTCCTTAAATCTTATTATTTATAGTTATATAGTATAATAAAGGATATCTTATATATAAGTAGCTTTATAGAATATATTAAATAGCTAATATAGGATCTAGAAGGGATAGGTTAGTCTTCTATATAATCTAGTAAAACCTAGACCTAACCTAGTCTAGGTTAGGTTTTAGGTTAAGACCTTCGACCTAATAATAAGTCTAGGTCGGACTAGGTAACCTAGTACTAAGTCTAGGGCCCTAAACTAGTTTATAAACTAAATAAATATACTAAGGATTCTAAATATATAACTTATATATTTATTCGCGGTAATTTTAAGTATTTACTTTACTTAATTATATCTAATTTTAATTATAAAAATAGTAAAAGAGATATATATAATTAAGGATTCTTTTTTAAGTAAGCTAATAGTATTTAAATATATTATCTTCCCTACTTTTATATTTTCTCTTTGATACTTATATTTATATATAGGTAAGGGCCTCTCCTCTAATATATCTTTTAGTTTATCCTCCTACTTCTCTATATTATTAATTAGATTAACCTTAACCTTACTAAACTTCTTTTCCCTTTCCTTTCTTACTATCTTAAGCTTATCTTAAGAGAAGAATTTCTTAAGAAGTATTACTTCCTATTCTTTTATATTAAATTTTTATTATATAAAGAAATATTATTAATACCTTAATAGTCTTACTCTTTATTTTACTATAATAATAGTAATAAATATCTTAAGTAGTATTAAAGAGGTATTTAACTCTTATATTAGTTATTAGAAATAAAAATATATCTTATATAAAGGTAGTAATAGTTAGAAAGTAAGCCTAATACTCTTTCTAGAAAGTAAATAGTCTAATAAAAATAGTATCTATTTATATATTAGTATTATTATAATATATACTCTTTATATTTATTTACTACTATTAAGAGATTAACTAATTTTATTAATAATAGCTTATAGTTATATATCCCTTCTATTAAGTATCTCTTTTAGCTTTAAGTTTAATTAAGCTATTATTAAAGAACTTTATAGATTATAACTACTTATTCTAACTTATATTTAATATAAAATAAGGGCTTATTTAAAAGTAAGTTAATATATATCTTATTATTTTAAATCCTAATTACTAAAAAGGAAGAATTTAAATTTATTTATTAATATAAGTATTATATTAATTATATAGATATTCTTTTAAAGATTATTAGTTTAAGAGTAATACTTATTAAGCTTAGACTAACTAGCTTTTAAGGCCTTTAGTATCTATTTCTTTTATAAGATATACTTTTAATATAATTATACCTATAATTACTTAAGATAATTAAATAATTTATTATAGATTTTAAATATATCATAGATAGTAATATCTTAAATCTTTAATAGTTATATTATATAATTAAAGAAGGGCTTAGTAATATAAAGAAGATAGTTAATCTAATACTACTTTTACTTATTAAGTAGTATCTTTTTATAATTATACTCTATATAAAATAAAGAGAAGATAGTATATAGTCTCTTTATTTAATAAAGTATAAAGAATATAGAATTCTATTATATCTTTATATCTTAGATTAGAATAATCTTTATATTAATTATTTAAAGATTATAAAAGGTCTCTTAATATTAAGGACTTATATTAATATAAATTATAAGATAATAGACTTTATTTAATATAAAAGAGATCTAACTTTATTTTATATTTTTTTAGGCTAGCTTTAACTACTTTTCTATCTACTTTATCTTAGCTAATTTATTTAATAGAAATACCTTAATCTAAGTAAGAAGCTAATTTAAGCTAAGCTAGATAATATAGGTAAGATATAGTATTTAAGTAATAATAGTATTATTTAATAAAGCCTATTAGAGAGAAGTAGCTAATATCTTATTATTTAATATATTATCTATTATTAACCTAAATACTTTATCTTTAATATTATACTCTATTAGGGTTTTTATAAGAATACTACTTAAGAAAAAGCTAGTATATATACTATAAAGTAGCTTAAACTTAAATAGTACCTTATAATATATCTAATTATTATTAATAAAATAGCTAATAATAGTTACAAATACTTATAAGAATAAAGATATCTAATAATTAAATATAATAGATATCTTTATATTAAAAGATAGTATATAAAGGATATACTACTATTAGCTTTTAACTAAACTACTTAATTAGCGATAGATAGTATTAGTAGATAGGATTACTAAAAGGGATAAGGTAGAATAAGCTTTATTAATAATATATTTAAATAATAGATATTTAATTAGATAGAATAAAAGCTAGTTAAGAGTAAGATAAGAAATTAAAGAAGATCCTTTTCTTAATCTTTTTATAAAAAGGGTATATTTATTAAAACTTCTCTCTAGAATAATAATAAATTAATATAATTACTTAATTTTATAGTATAAAATATACCTCTCTTTATAAAAAGTTTATAATCTCTACTTTCTTTCCCTTTTTAAAGGCAGTTTATAGGACTGTTATTTAATTTATTACCTAGCTACCCTTAGGTTACCTACAGCTTTCTTAGACTCGCTCTAGTATAATAGTTTAACTAGTATATTATTAAGTCTAGGGGGATTCTATAAAGGAGATATCTGTATAACCGAACTATAATCCTATAACGTACTCTAGATATAGTAAGCTTTAGAAAAAAACGAGAGACTTTAGGAAGAGGATAAAGATATATTTATTACTATATAACTACTTTCCTCTTTATCTATATCTACGCTAACTTAGTATTAGAAGGAGCTTAAGGCTATATTAGCACTAGAATACTAGATTACTATAACCTTAGATCTAATACCGATTAGATAGGGGTCGGCTATATACCTAATAGGCTAAAGTATCCTTACCTTATTTTATACTACCTAAACTTAAAACAGCGTAGTATAATATATATAGTAAGTCTATACAGCGATAGGATAGGGATTCTAAAAAATATTTAAAGGGTAGATTCTAGGGAAAGTAAATTAAAAGTCTAAGGGAGCTAAGAACCCTAAAAAAGAAAGGAAAAAAAAGAGGCCCTATATTCCCTTTCAAATAATATACCCTTACTACTTCTATACCGATCTAGGATATTACTTAAATCGGTCCTAATATCTGCTCTCCTAGCCCTTTCGCTAGGATTAGATCTTATAACCGCTTCTAAACATAGACGCTTTACAGAAATAGCCTATATACCATAGGAGAAGGCTAAGTATATAGTTAAGCCTTATAGCTAGAAATCTTATAAATCAGATAAGGATTACTACTTCTTAAGCAAGAATACTAAGAGTAAGTATTATATTATATTATTATTAGTAGTAAAAATCCTATTATAAATAATTAGCTATTTTCTAATATTTCTAGATAGTTAATATACTATAATATTAT
This sequence comes from Penicillium expansum, assembly GCF_000769745.1. Classification (NCBI taxonomy): domain Eukaryota; kingdom Fungi; phylum Ascomycota; class Eurotiomycetes; order Eurotiales; family Aspergillaceae; genus Penicillium; species Penicillium expansum. The sequence goes on from NW_015971158.1 coordinate 6,656, forward strand.
ACTTTACTTATACTATTTAGGCTTAATATATAAGGATACTTTAGGATCTTTCTATAGTATTTATATATAATCTTTAGTATATTATTAATACCCTAAGCTACCTAATAATAGCTATTCTAAATCTCTATATAATAGTTTAAATCCTATTTAAGCTTACTTTCCTTTTATAGTTAGTCTCTAACTATGAATCTACAAAATTATTATATAATATTATATTATATAAAATAAACCCTTTCTTATAGTTAGATCTAATATATTTTAATAAAGGGAAGATTAAAAAGGGATTATCTAGTCTTTAGAAGCTTAAGTTAATTATATATTAACTTATAGATAGTATAACTTATTTAGTTAAAATATATAAGAGATTATTAAGATTACTACTATAAAGCGATAATATAAAGTTAGAAAGTTAGCTTTAAGATATAATATAAGAATAATATATAATATATATAAAAGGATATAAAAGGAGAAATTCTTTAATATATAAAGGTAGAAATATACTAAAGTTATAGGAGTATCTAAGAATATTAATATATTAAATATAGTAAGTTATCCTACTCTTATTTATTAGTCTATTATACTAAACTATCTATAGTTATATAAGCTCTAAAATTAGATAGAAGAAGAGAAATAAATAAATTTAAAAATTATTTTACTCTATAGGTAAATATATATTTAGAGCTTAATAAAATAGTACTATAGCGGTACTATAGTACTAAATTTAGTCTTACTTTAACACTAAGCTATAGATAACCTTCTTATAATAGTTAGTAAATTACCTAAATAGGGTTCTAAACCATAACTTAGTACTAAGGTAGGACTAAATTTAGTACTATAGTACTGCTATAGTACTATTTTATTAAGCTCTATATATATTATATTAATATATATTAAATATATATATCTGTAACTTAGGGTATACTTTATATTTTAAATAGAATACTATCCTATACTTAATAAAGCTAATAGCTAATACATACTACCTTTCTGTAATAATATATTATTTTAGGTATATAGCCTATTAACTAGGTAAGATAAAATAGTAAGGAAGGATTAAGATATATTATCTCTAGTTAGCTAAGACTAATTCTTACTAGAATTAACAGAGATCTAGGAGATCCTAGACTATAAGGAACTATCTTTAGATACTAACTAAATTAAATTAATACTAGATATATCCTTAACTTTTAAATAAATAGTAGCTATATATATATCTTTATTTAATACCTCTTTAGTAGATCTAATATTATTATATAATCCCTAATTCTAAGTTATAAGGGTCTTTATTTATTATAATTATCTCCTCCTTTCTAAATAGGTATCTCTATCTATATATAATTATAGCTTTAAAGATATTTTATTAATAAAAGAGTAGTAGGCTATAGATTAAAGAATAATTTTTAGATATTTATTAGATATATCTTATACCTTTTCTAATTCTCTTTATTAAGGAGAATCTATTAAGCTAAGGGTAGATTTATAGTAGAATCTATTATCTAGACTCCCTAATATACTAACTCTTTATACTAATCTAATTAAGCTAAAGAATATATAATATATATAATATTTATATACTAGTATTAATAATTAGGGTATTACTAATACTAGTAAACTATTCTTAATTTAATATTTTATTTATATTAAAAATTTAAAGAAATACTAATAATATATTAAATAATATATATATATTATAAATAATCTATTAAGAGAATATAAGGAGATACCTATAATTTAGTATTAATTCTTAATTAGGCTATATAGGTTTATTCTAATAAGAATAGGTATTATATATAAGATACTAATTATTTAGAGATAGTAAATAATAGAGTTTAGTAGTTATTAAAAGATTTTATTTTTATATATTAGGCCTATAAAGCGGTTTATAGTCTTAGTAGTACTAATAAGAAGGATAAAAGTAAGGTATAAAATATAGTATTAGTTCTAATTTATTTCTATATTCAAGACTTTAAGGATTCCTTCTCTATTCTATTATATAAATTATAAGTAGTAAAGTAGTAAATATTAGATAGTTCCTTCCTATTTTAGTAATTTAAGTAGAAATAATAGGTATAACTTTATTTAGTCCTATCCCTAGCTATAGTTTCCTATCTTATAGGTTTAATTTATATTATATTATTATAGATAACCTAAGTTTATTTACTTTTCTTCCTAGTACTATCTTTATCTTATAACTTTATCTTCTTATTAGCTTTTTACCCTTATTTCTTTCTCTTTTTACTACCTTATTTTACTTTTTTTTATATACTATCTTTACTTTAAGACTTTATTATCTTAACTTTCTTTTATTTATATTTTACTTTTATTTTAATACTTCTAAAATACCCCCTAAAAAATACCCTAATAAGCTATATATACCTATTTTTATAAAAAAATATAGTATATAACCTATTTATATATTACTACTAAAGACTAGACTAAGGAGAGTATAGCTATATTTTAGCTCTTTATTATCTAGTATTTTATAGAGACCTATAATAGAAATAACTATAGATACTATAATTATTTATATAAAACCTATAATAATATATCCTTATTAGGTTTTCGGCCTATATTTAGTAGTAATTTAAATTAATAATATCTATTTACTAGATTCTTAATATTATTAAAAGTAACTATTATAAATTTCTAGCCTACCTTACTTAGGTAGAGTATTTTTAGGTTAATACTAATAATAGTATAAGTATAATTCTAAGTAATATAGATATTAATAATAAGTCAATTATATTTATCTTAAACTAAGACCTTATTATAGCTATTATAGCTAGTATTCGCTACTTTATTATAAGCTTTAATAACTTTATTAAGCTTTACTATTATATATACTCTCTTTCTGGTATATATATAATTTAGGTTAGTTCCTTTTTTAATTTAGTTATTTTTTAGTAGTATTCTTATTTTAATTTTAATTTTTTCTAGGCTACCTTAAATACTTATTCTCTTCAGGTTTTTAACTACTAATTATTAGTAATTCCCCTCCCTTCTATATCTATTTTAGTTTATTTTTAGAATAAGTTAGCTAATATTATTAACTAGTACTAATATCTATAAATCACTAAAGAAAGTATATATAGTTAGTATATTAGTATTATAACTTTTTACTAAAATATAGAAAAGTATATTAATTTTACTAATTCTAATATTTATTTAAGCGATTTCTCTCTTAATCCTAAGCTATAAAAGTAGGGGTCCTATACTGTTTTATAGGCCTTTTAGAGCTTTTAAGTCTTTTAAGTTTTCTAGCTAGTATTTCTAGGGTAAGGTATTAGGGTATTAGTATTATTCTAATATAATCTCTTTCCTAATTCGCTACTTTCTTAAGGATTTTTTAAATTAAATTTATAATAATATATTATTTTACCCTTTTTCCTTTCCTTTTTATAATTTATAATAATCTTTAGGGTACTAGCTATTATATCCTTTAAAATCTACTAGTTATACTTAAAGGGCTATCCCTACTATTTTACTAAGTAGTAATATTTACCTTTAATTTAGTAGTTATCCTTAATCTCTTTAACCTCCTACTTATTATTATTTATAAGTTTTAGTAAAGGTAGTCATTTTAGTTCTCTTTCCTATTAACTTTAAGGTTAGAGTAGAGAGATAGGAAATATATTATAAATTACTATATATTAATTAAGGAGTTAAAGATAATATACCTACTTCTTTATATATTCTAAGATTCTAAATAGGCTAATCTATTATAGAGAAAGTTTCTTTATAATACCCTTTTTTAACCTTAGGTTCTTTATTAAGAGAGCTATAAGGTTATTTTATTTAAATATTATTTCTTAATAATATTTATTATAATAAACTACTTATAATTTAATAGCCTTTTTTTAAGTTCTATAGGTTTTCTTAAAGCTTTATTAATTTTTTAAATCTATATTAAGCTACTAATACCTCTTTTTCTATATTATTATACTTAATATATATTTAGTATATTATTATAGGTATACTTAGCTAATCTAAATAATAAAGGTTATATTTTTTATTATTTATTAGTAAAATACTATAAATAGTATTTAAGTATCTAGTTTATCTATTCTATTTAACTATTAGTTTAGGGGTAAAATACTATTAAATAATATAACTTAACTTTAGAGAGATAATATAGTTTTAACTAAAATCTACTTATAAAGACTAATCTCTAATTAGATATAATACTATTTAGTAGTCTAAATCTTAGCTTAACTTCTTTATAAAATAGCTTAACTAATTCTATAATATTTATTATAGTTAAAACTAAGAAAAAGAAGTACTATTTTAAGAAATAGTCTATAATTACTAATATAGTATCTACTATCTTTCCTCTCTAGATTAATAAAAGTAATCTTATAATAAAATCTATTAATAGCTTAGTCAAGGGTTAGGATAGTATTAATAGTAATTTAAGCTTTCTAAATAACTAATTCCTTAGTATCTATATAGTCTAGTAGATTATATATAATTTTATATGATTTTTTATATCCTCTTATATATAGACCTAGTAATAGTAAAAAAGTCTATTTTAAAATATAAAAAACTATTTTCTAATAGAAATTTAAAATAAATAAAGATTACTATTTATTATTAATATATTATAAGCTTTATATATAAAATTATTATAAAAAGAAGGCTTAATTATATATTATACCTTACTTAAGTATTAAGTTAAATACTTTATATCTTAATACTAATAATATAATTACTTATTTAATATATTATAAATCAAAGATAAAACTAAAGAATAGCTTTATTAATTTCTTTACTAAATTTACATAATTTATTAAAAAAGCTACTATTATTAAAGAAAGCTAAAAATATAATTTATATTTAAAATTCCTATATCTACTTTAGAGCTAAGTAATATAGGTTATTAATTAAGATTCCTATTCTTTTTAGGATATTTATTTAAAACTATTAGAATATATCTTATAAAATTAATCTATAATAAGAATTAAAGAATATTACTTAACCTTATACTATTATTTACTTTAAAAATAGTAGTAATACTAAAATAATTACTAACTAATATACTCTTTATATAAAATATATAAGAAGTATTATTTCTATTAATTTACTTACTATTAAATAAGAAACTTTTATAAAAAAAGGTTAATACTTTAGTTATAAAAAGTAAAGATATATAATCTATAAATATCTTAAAAAGAAATTTAATACTTTAATTATAGCTATTATCTTAATTTTAAGTTTTAATAAAATGTAAAAGTTTAAGGGTAATAAAGGAAAAGCTAATACCTAAATAAAGTGTCCTATTTAGATAATTATAAAATATTACTTTATTTATTAGATTTATAAAAATTAATTAGAAGTCTTAAAGATAGTTTAGTTTTTAATATTTAACTAATATATAATAGATATTCTTTTTCTATTTTAGTATTTAGTAATATTAAAGTAGATAGTTATATTTTTATAAATATAATAATAATTTTATTATTTAGGAAGTAATATAAGATTTAAATAGTAACTTAATTATAGATACCTAGTTAAAGGTTTTAATAGAACTTTTAATAAACTGATTACTTATATTATATTCTTTATTATTTACATAAATAGATATATATAATAATAAGTTCTTATATTCTTTATAGACTTAGGAAAATATAATATAATCTTTAATTAAAAATAGTTTATAGAAGAAAAGACTCTTTTTAATAATATTATAAGTAGACTATAATATCGCCTATCTATAGGTACCTAGGAGGTACCTATCGCCTATCTATAGTAAGTAGTAGGCTATTTAGATTTTTGAGTACCTATTTATAATACCTAAGGCCTATAAATATACCTACTATACCTACTATTATATAAAGTTACCTAAAATAGATATATAACTTACTAACTTTATATAATAAATAACTATTATTTATACCTATTTTACTAACTCTATATAAAATCACAGTTTTAATCTATGATATTTATAAACTTTACTAAAATATCTAAATATATAAGAAACTAATATATATATATATATAATATAACTTAAAATAAATATTTAATTAAAATATATTATGATATATAGTATTTTTATTAACTTATCAAATTATATTATAATAGTTTAAAGATATATATTTAAGTTAGTAGTATATATTAACTCTTTTTTATAAGTAAAATATTACTTATAGATTCTACTTTATCTCTTACTCTAATATATTTCTTATGAGTAAATTAAAAATAAATTAGTATAATTCTTATTTTATAAGCTTACATTACTAAATTATATTAGTTATATTACTAAAAGATATATATTATTATTCTAAGAGTTTTAAATCCTTTAATTATAACTTAAGATAGGTATTTAGGTATATATCTATAGGTATACGTATAGGTATATCTATAAATAAAGATACTTTTAGCTAGTTAGCTTATAATATATAGTAAGTTTATATTTAATTTATAATCTATTAGATCTATATAAAATACCTCTTTTACTAATAACCTCTATTTTATATAATTATAAGTTATTTATTATAAGTTTAGATTACTTACTTTCTCTTAGTTATTATATTATCTCTTATATTATATTAATTATATTCTAATCTAATACCTATATTATAGGGGCTTCTTTACTTCCTTTAAGCTTTTAACTAATAGACTTCTACATTAATAATAAAGTCTAAGTTTATTTAATTAGCTATTCTTAATTACTCTCTTAAATATATTAGTTATAATTAAAGAAAGTAGTTTATCCTTTATAATATAATAAATAATATATTTAAAGTAAAGTTTATTAGGTAATAGTATATTATAGTATATAATAATAGTATTAAGATATAATAAAGGTTATAGTAAGATATAAAATATATATTAGATATTTAAAAGAATTTTAACTAAATAATATATTATATTATAAGCAAACCTTTAATTATATATTAGATATATAAGGTTATATTACTTTATCTAAGTATAAAGTAAAATAGTACTAATATATTTAAATAATATCTAGTCTTAAATAAATACTAAAAGAATAATAAAAGTAAGTTTATATAATAGTTAATTAAGGAGACTATATAACATAACGTATTTCCTATGCGAGTGGCCCACACAAGCGAGTGGCCCACCCCAAAACACCAT
>NW_015971321.1:0-14913 GCF_000769745.1 Penicillium expansum
TAAACTCTTTTCTAAAGGGATAGGCTTTTAATTAGGCCTAGTTCTTTAGTAATAGTAGTATATTATCTTAATAGAGCTTATTATTATTAAATCTCTTACTTATACTTATTATAAATATATATAATAGACTTAGTAGTTTATTATTTATTAAGAGATATATAGTATAATCTAGATTAGATCTTAATTTCTTAGATTAGGTACTAGTAATAATATTAGATATATCTATACTTACTAAGATATCTCTTAGTATTGAGGATAATAACCTAGTATTTATCCTATCTTCTAAGGTTAGAGAGTATACTATTTCTTATTATAATTAGTATTTAATCTCTTCTTCTTCTTTATCTATTTTTATATATCCCCCCCTAATTTTAACTATTAGGATTATAGAGATTAGATCTAGTAATAATAATATAGTATTTTAGAGATTAGAACTTAATATATATAGTATAAGGGATACTATATTTAATAATAATAGTAAGCCTATTTAGCTTAGTAATAACCTCTTTAGGGATACTAAGAAACTACCTAAAAGATAGGATAATTCTATACCTCTTAATATAACTATATCCCTTAATATAGTTATATCCCTTAGTATAGCTACTAATTTAGGTATTAATAGTAAATTAGAGGCTATTTTTAATAGTATTAGTACTAGTATTTCCTCTTTATTTAGGCCGTTTTCTTTATTAATCTTAGTTATTTCTTAAGTATTATTAGCCTCTTAAAGGGCTATTTCTTATAATATATTCTTAAATTTATTATATACGGTAATCGTAATAATTAATAGTAGTATTCTTATCTATATACCTATTTCTATTTATACTTTATATATAAAGAGTACCTCTAGTTTATTAATACTTAGTCTATCTATTCTAGTACTTATAATATCTTTAATTTAAAGATTCTCTCTTAATTTTAAATATCTTTAAGTTTTATTAAATACTATATCTCTTATAATATTAACCCTTCTAATACTAGCCTTACCTTTATATAGAAACTAGACTTTATATAGGTTTTTAGAGATATACTTAATAAGATATCCTATTTCTATATAGGGAGCTATTTTCTCTAACTATATATACTTTAGGATCTTTAAATATACTAGGTATCTATATAACCTTATATTTAAAAGGTTTATAACTTAATCTTTAATACTATTTAATACTATATACCTAAGTAATTCTTTTTAAAGGATAATCTATTAGTTATTTATTTTTATAAAGACTTAATTTAGTATATATACTACTATATAAACTACCTCTAGCTATAAGTAATATAAAAGATCGATATTATTAATAAATACTTAGGCTATTTAAATAACTATCCCCTTAGATCTCTCTATAGGCTTATTTATTTCTAGTAATATAGATAGTAAATATTTTACTATATAACCTTTATTCTTAATTATTATTTCTACTTCTAATCTAATACTAGGCTTATTATTATAGTAGAATACCCTAATCCTAATATTTAACTAGTTCTTAATTAAAATAATAAACTTTCTAATAGCTATTTAATACTTATTCTTCTTAATATATATAAATATAAAATAGTATTTAATCCTATCTAGATAGAAATAGGTTATCTATATATATCTATTATAGACTAGTTAGTTTTATATTAAGTTAAAATAGATTTAGCTAAAGACTTTATATAGCTAGCTGATCCTATAGTAGGAGATCTACTAAGGAGTATCTATTAATTAATAAGCTTTATATAGCTACTTATTATTAAAGTTACTTTTAATAGTAATCCCCTTAATTATCTCTACTAGTTTAGTAATATACTCTTTATTAATATAGCCTAGGTATCTATATTAGGTTTATATAGATCCTTTAGATCTAGATTCTTATACTAATCTCTTAATAGTAAATACTAAGTCTTTAGGCTTTAATTTAGGATATTAGAACCCTATTAGCTATATTAACTAGGTTAACTTTTAGTTTTAGTATACTTAGTATATTAGTAATCTATCTAATATTTTAATATAATTAGTCCTAAAATTAACTAATAAACCTCCCTTTATTATTAACCTATAAGATATTAGATTACTATAAAAATTAGGTAAGTATTTAATATTATATAGCTCTATCCTAACTACCTTCTTAATATAAGGCTAATACTATAGATAACTATAGTACCTATCCTATTAATAGTTATCTCTATATCTCCTACTTTAATACTACTATAGATATTATTAAAGGTTAAGAATAACTCTTAGTTATTATATATAACGTATTTCACATGCGAGCCGGCCACACAAGCGAGCCGGCCACCCCACCCAAAACCCATCAATTAATTTAACCCCTTATTCTTCAACCACCTACCATGCCACCAACACGCTCCCGATCCTCTAAAAATTTAGAGGAGTAAGAGGGTCGAATCTTACTAGCTATCCAGGCTTTTAAGAATCAAGAAATCTCTTCAATTCGTGAAGTAGCGCGCCGTTTTAGTATACCCCGTACAACACTTCAAGACCGACTACGTGGCCACCAACAACGCGCGAATTCTCGCGCAAATTCATCTAAATTGACTAGAATTGAAGAGGAATCTCTTGAAAAATAGATTCTCTCTATAGATCTATATAGAGCAGCCCCCCGGCCCTCTTCTATACGAGAAATAGCGGATCTTCTTCTCGAAAAGCGTAGAACTATCCTAGTTATTTCGGTCAGCGAAAACTAGGTTACAAACTTTATTAAAAGGCGTCCTCTTCTCTCCTCCTGATTCTTAAAACGATATAACTACAAGCGTGCGAAATATAAAGACCCTAAAATTATTATAGAGTGGTTTAATCTAGTCTAAAAGATAATCCTTTAATTTAGAATCGACCCCGATAATATCTATAACTTTAATAAGACCGGTTTTACTATAGGGTTAATAGTAACTATAAAGGTTATAATAAAGAGTAAATACTATAGTCGGCGAGTACCTTTATAACTTGGAAATTAAGAGTAGGTAACTATTATTAAGTATACGAATACTTCTAGATAGGCCCTTCTTCTATATATAATTTTTAAAGGTAAAGTCTTTTTTAAATTATAGTTCGAGGGCCTCTTAGAGGATTAGCGCTTCGAGGTTAGTCTTAACAGCTAGACCTCTAATAAAATAGGCCTTTATTAGCTTAAGAAGCTCTTTATTCCTAGTACTTTATATATAAAGGGGGTATACCGGCTTTTAATACTTAATAGCTATAGAAGTTATTTAATACCTAAATTTAACAAAATTTATAAGTAAAATAGGGTAATACTAATCTATATATTAGTATATTTATCTTATCTTTTACAGCCTCTTAATATAAGTTATTTTATAGTATTAAAACGATTGTATAGTCGGATAGTTAAGACTAAGATATAGGTTAGGATTAACTATATTAATAAACTTAACTTCCTCGAAGTATACCCCTCTATATAAATTAAAGCCTTTAAATTAGAGACAATTAAAAATAGCTTCTTAGCTACTAGTTTAGTACTATTTAGACCTAACTAAGTGATTTTAAAGCTTAATATCCGGCTTCGAACCCTAACCCCCCCTATTAGCTAAGGTAGTGAATTAAGCCGGAATTTTACCCTAAAAACCCCTTTTACAGAGAAAGACCTACGTCGATAGGCTTTATCAATTAAAGCTTTACTTTATATAAGATCTTAAAGCCCGCCTAGCCTATTAGATCGTATATTAAACTAGCTTATAAAAGGCTTCTGTCTTATAATATAAGGTACTATCTTACTCGCTAAAGAAAATAAGGAATTACAGGCCGCTAACGAGAAGTAGAAGTAAAAGTGTACTCGATCCCGAAGGCAGATACCTACTAAAGAAGGCCTCTCAGTTTAAGAAGCATCTATATTAATTATGCAGTAACAGGAAGCAACTAAAGTACCTCCCCCCGGTCCTAGGATACCTAGAGAATCAGCTATTCAGCCACGTGTACGGGGCTAGCGAGGGTATGGCATATACAGATTACTAGGGCATAGAAGAGAAACATATCCAGATAGACCACTTAATTAGTTGATTTAATTTAATAGCGTTATGGTTAAGATAAATGCATTTAAATTTAATAAGTTGGGGTAGGTGGCCGGCTCGCTTGTGTGGCCGGCTCGTATGTGAAATACGTTATAGACTTAGGCGCTAGTATTAATAACCTATCTTTTCTTAGCTAGTTAGGCCTTATCTTAGGTAGATATAACTATTATTTTAAGGATAACCTTAAGGATTACCTTTAAAATAACCTTAAGAATAACCTTTAGGTTAAGAGGTTTAGATTTAGTAGTAAGAAATCTAAATATAGTATCTTCTATAGTAGTATTTACTTATTAAAAGCTTATTTCTCTACCCTTAGCTATCTCTATATATTTACTATCTGTAAAGGCTTTTTAGTTAGGGTTAGCCTTTATAACTCTCTCCTATTATTACTTATATATTAGTATAAGCTTATAAGATACTAGCCTATTCTCTAGGTATATATCCTAATATTTCTATAGTAAGTACTAGACCTGGCAGTGACCCTCCGGGTGGTCCATGACCTTGGACCCTCCGAGGGTCCAGCGACCCGCCAAGACCTAAATTTTGACATAAATATATATAAATCATGGTTTATAAGCATATTATTTCCTAATTAGGATAGGTTATGCATGCATAATTTCCTTGGCGGGTCCAGAATCCGGACTTTGGACCCTCCTTAGCGTCTTGGCGGGTCCAAATGGAGGGTCACTGCCAGGTCTACCTTCGACAATTCAGGGGTTAACTCGGTTATTAATTTATCTACTAATTCAGCGACAGCGAGGTAAAAAACGATAATACAATCTATTTATAGTATAGATCTATTTAATTAGAATAATTCCGGGCTTATAACTGACGGAAATTACTAGTATTGTAATATATGGTTTAAAATGACAGATATGTATGACTCTAACTAAAATGACAAATTCTACTATTTAACAATCTGCTTGGGTATAGTTGACTAAGCTTACTATGCATTTTATATAGGGCCCACTATCACGGCGGCTTATGTATTTTCCGAGGTGTTGAATACTCGGTTTCCTAGTTATGTATTGTAATATAGCTTTCGACATTAAACTACTCCCTAATAATTTTTAGGTCTTTATATTTCGCTTACTTATAATTATACTATTTTAAGAATTAAGAGAAAAGAAGAGGATATTATTTAATAAATTTTATAACCTAATTTTAGCCGATAAAAAGATATAGGGTAGTTCTATACTTTTAAAAAAGAAGGTCTACTATTTCTTATACTATAGAGGGCCGGGGGGCTATTCTATATAGATCTATAGAGAGAATCTATTTTTTAAAAGATTCCTCCTTAATCTAGGTCAATTTCTGTAGGCTGATATAAGAAATTATATAGTTTTATATACTATAGAGGCGTATAGCGAGAGTTAAATTTAGTATATTAAATTAGCAGATAGTTTCACAAATTAAAGAGATTTCTTAATTCTTAAAAGCCTAGATAGCTAGTAAGATCCTACCCTCTTACTCTATTGAATTTTTAGAGCTCTGGGAGCGTATTAGTGGTATGGTAGGTGGTAGAAGAAGAAGAAAGGGGTTAAATTAATTAATCCGTTTTAGGTAGGTATCCAGCCATAGGGTGTGTCTAGCAATGGGGTGAAATACGTTATTATCTTTTACCTCTAATTAATAAGGTATTATAATAAATTAGTAAAGTAAAGATTTTTATAAAGTTTAATATTTAATAAGGCTTTTATAGAATTTATCTAACCCTAAAAGCTAAAGAACTTACTATTTTCTATATAAGATATAGGTTATTTAAGTATAAAGTTATATTATTTAAGCTAATAAATAGTCTAATAATTTTTTAAAGAATATATAAATAAATATATAATTACCTTTATAGATAATATCTTTATTTATAGTAAAAATATAGATAATTACTATTAATAAATAAAGGAAGTACTTTAGTATTTAAAGAAAGTTAGTCTTTAAATTATATTACTTAAATATAAGTTCTTTATAGATAATACCTACTACTATAAAAGGAGTTTAATTATTCTTTAGATTCTATAATTTCTATTAATAATTTATCTAAAAATATAATACTATTTTAAAACCTTTATATTAACTAATTAGATAAGATATCTTATTTGAATAATTTATTAATTATAAAAATACTTTTTTACTTTTAAAAAAGAAATTAATTAATATATTAGTTTTTTAGTATTATAATCCTATTAGATATATAAAGATTAAAATAAATACCTTAAATAGTATTTTAAAAGTAATCCTATCTTAATATCATAAAGATAATAATTTCTAATATCTAGTAGTATTTTACTTGAAGATAATATAATCTATAAAATTAAACTATAAAGTATAAGACAAAGAACTCTTAGTAATTATTTATATATTATAAGAATAATAACTAGAATTTAAAAGACTTTTATAAAAAGATTATTTTAAAATTCTTATTAATTATTAATCTTTTAAATACTTTATAATAACCTAATAGATAAATTAATAATAAGTAAGATAAAATAAATTTCTCTTATAATTCTATTTCTTAATAAAGTATTATCTAAATAAGAAGAATATTATTATAAATATACTTTTATAAAAAGATTTACCTTATATTAATAATAGTTAATAGTTTATTATATTATTAAAAGATTATCTTAATAAAAGGGTCTAATTAATTAATCTAGTCTTTATTAGTCCTAAAGAACTATAAACTTAAGAAATTACTAAATAAATAAAGAAAGTAAATTATTATAGTACTAAACTTAATAAATTTCAATGAATTATTAAGATAAGTAATTAAAGATAGATTCTATAAGAGGGGTTATTTTTATATAAAGGGTAATTAAAAGTTCTAAATAAATAAGATTTATATATAAAACTATTAGATAATATATATTAATAACTTACTCTAAAATTAAAAAATTAAAGAAACTAATCTTAACTTAATATTATTAGTTAGGATAGGTTATAGATATAACATATTATATTAATAACTATTTAAAAATAAAGGTATAAAGAAATAAGACTCTTAGACTATTTTATTCTCTTTTAATTCTTAAAAGGTTATAATAATATATATTAATAGATTTCTATTTATTTTAAAAGATTAATATAAGTATAATATAGTTTTTATAATAGTTAATTATTTAAATAAAAGACTAATATCTATCTTTTATTATAAAGATATAGATATTAAGAAAATAGCCTAATTTTTTATTAATAATATTATTTAAATAATAGGGATATTAAAAATAATTATATTAGATAAAGAAAGTTAATTTATTTTAGAATTTTAGATTAAGTTCTATTAAATCTTTAAAATTAAAAGAAAATTATTAATAGCCTACTATTCCTAAATAGATAGTTAAAATAAGATTATATTTATATATTAAGTATAATTAGAATAATTAATAAAAAATCTTATTAATAGTAGATTTTATAGCTTTAATCCTCTTTTAGGACATAATAAAATAATTACTATTTTTTATTAAATAAAGATATAAGCCTATTATATTATTTAATTAGAAAGATTAGAATATTTCAATATAGAATAAGTAGGATATAGTAAATATATTCTTTTAATTATAAAAGATTTAGAAAGAAACTAAAAAGTAGATTATTAAGTCTTAATTATAGATATTATAGGTAAATAAATACTAATAAGAAGAAGATTTTAGAACAAATAATTATATCTTTATTATTATAAAAGATTAGTAACTAACCTAATTAAATAAAAAGCTAACTTATTTAACTAATAGCTTATATAAGATTATTAAGAAAGTTAGAAATATATATAAACTTAATCTATCTAATTTAATTTAGGTATACCCTATTTTTAATCTAAGTAAATTAAGGAAAGCTATAATAACTAAATTATTAAATAAATAATACCTTAATCCTTCTCTACTAATATAGATTAATAAAGAAGATAAATAAGAAGTTAAGATATTAGATTTGAGAACTTACTACTAAAAACTATAATATTAAGTATAATAACTAGGCTATATAGATTTATAGTAGTATCTAGCTAGTAATTTTAAATATATACTATAGAAGTTATAAGATTTCTATAATAAAGAACTAATAAAATTAGGTCCTCCTTTATAATTATAGGAGTAGATAGATATAGTATAGTATAATAACTTCTTAGATAATTATATTAATAATAATAAACTAGTATTTAGGGACTAAATATATTCTTAGTTAGAGGTTATATTATAATCTAAGAGATAATAATCGTAGTTCTACTATTATTAACTACTTTCTAAGAAAGGATAAGCGAGGAAGGTCGATATTTACTAGGTTTATATTAAGTCCTTATAAGGGAAGACTAATCCTTAACCCTTCTTCCTTTCTCCTTTCCCTCTCTATACTTAGTATTCTTGTTAAAATATACTCTTTGAATTATGAACTGGCTGGTAATAGATAATAGACTATTTAATAATAACTAACTATTCTTAATATTAAGCTATTCCTTATAATATTTAACTTAAGTCTTAAGACTACCTTAATAAATATCCTTTTGACTAGCTTTATTAAGATTATCTAATTCCTATTCCTTTAATAAGAAGAATTAAAGCTTTTAAGATAGAAATAAAATTATACTAATAGTATAAAGATACCTATTAATAATATAATACTATCTATATCCTTATAGTATTTTGAAAGCTTTTCTAATATAGCTTTAAAGGTAGATTATATAAGCTATTTCTATAAAACCTTCTTCTATTAAAGTATAATAATTACCTTCTTAAGATAATTAAAAAGGTAGATACTTAAGTCTTTAGTTTTAAAAATAAGACTTATAAACTTATAAAATAGTTTGAAAATAAAGAATAGATATTTAATCTACTTTTATTCTTTTAAGCTTAGTATAAAATAAGGCTACTTATATTATAAATAGAAAGTATTAAATACTAGTTATAGTCTCTTTACTTACTAAAGTATTAAAAAAGTTAAATTCTATTATATTTTAATATTTTAGATTAAAATAAACTTACTCTTTATCCTAAAGAGTATAAAATATATTATACTATTATAAGCTTATATTAATATAAATAATAAGGTTATAAACCTAAAAAAGATATTAATATATAGAAATAATACTTAAAATATAATATACCTTATTAAATATATCTATAATCTTATACTTTCTATAGTATATATATAATACCCTTATATAATTATTAGACTAGTTTAACTTAATAGTATTATTACTTAAAAATACCTTTATCTTCTTAAGTAAATCTATAAGACTAATTTAGATAAGATAAATAATATAAAGAATATAAATAATTATAGAATTAATACTTAGTTAGATAGTCCTTACTAAGTTATTTATAGCCTAAACTAATATTATATTATTTAAAGTATTATTAGTAATAATTATAAATACTTAATTAAGAATATTATATTTTTATAATATCTAAATAATAATCTTACTAAGATTTTATCTAGAATATATATTAAAGAGTAGCTTAAAGCTAAAAAGAATCTTATAATACTCTTAATCTTTATTTAGAAAGTAGCCTATTACTATTATAAGTACTTACTAAAATAGTAATATCTAATAGTCTAATATAAAAGAGAGCTTTATCTTTAATAGTAGATTCTAAAGGACTCTTTCTTAATATCTATTAACAAATACCTTTAATTACTTATAGATAGTTTATTATAAAGGAATAATTAGTATAGTTAGAGTAAGATATATATATTCAATAATATTAGTAAACTCTTAATATTTAAAGAATAAAAATAAAAGATATAAAATAGTAATAAGACTTAATAGCTTTTACTCCTAAATATCCTATAAGAAGATAAGAGCTAGTTTATTTAATACTTATAAATAATTTAGTAATAAAGATAATATAAAGGGATATAATATATAACTATTTTAAGTAAATTCTTAATATTTAGTATTTTAATATAAATTTAATATAATTAACCCCTTTGTTATACTTATTTATAAATAATATACCTATATAAATAGCTATTAGATAACTAAGAACCTTTTAATATTATTTATATATTATACCTAACCTCTTATTTTTAATATTTACTATTTAATTAAAATTATTCTAATATTCTATTTAATAGTATATATCTTAATTTATATACTTCGACTTCTTAAATTCTATCTAAAGCTACTATTTAATAAATTCCTTGCTTATTATATTATAATATAAAGTAAAGGAATTAATATAAGTAGGATTTAGTATTATAAAATAAAGAGATAAAGGTATATATTATACAGAGCTAAAAGAGATAAATTAATAACTATTATATATTAATATTAAGGTTTATTAACCTCTTAATATATAAGGGGTTATAAATAGTATATTATTAAAGAGAAGGTATTAAAGAGTATCTAATAACCCCTTTATAATTTAAGGAAGTATAAGTATTAGAAAATTATAATATATTTAATATAAATAAATATAAATATAGTAAAAAGTAGATTACTTATAATAAACCTTATAGACCCTTAGCGAACCTTATATTTTTAACCTTAGTTAGAAAATAGATAGTATACCTACTTATTATATAAAGCCTTCTAAACTAGTTTAGATATAATTCTCTTATATCTAGAGGGTAGAAATAAAATATATTCCTATTATAATGTAGACTGATTACTTCTACCTTACTAAGTACTACTTCCCTATAGTTATATAGTATAAAAAAAGTATAGAACTAAGAGAACTATACTTGAAACAGAATATTATTAAATAACTTTATAATATTTAATAACTTAAATAGTTATAAATTAGTGATTATAATCTAGTAGATAAAATAGATATAAATAACTATATTTTATTAAGAGATATAAGTAGTTTTATCTACCTTAATTAGGCTTAGCGCTCGAAATCTATATATCTAAGGGTCGCTATAGGTTATAGAGGGTTAGGTAGAGGGTCTAGGCCACTCCTATAGGACTAAAAGAATTCTGGTCCTATATCCTAGTCCTATCTACTCCTATAGGACTAAAGAAATTCTAGTCCTATAACCCTAGTACTCCTATAAGACTCCTATAGGACTTATAGGACTCCTATATAGTCCTATACTAGTATAATTTTGCTAAGAATTTCCTTTTTTAGCTATATAAATCTATAAAATAATTAGATAAAATACTATTATTTATAGGTATATAAGTATCTCTACTTCTAATATTAACTAATATTATTTTTTTATACAATATAGTCTATAATTGAGTATATAAATAACTTAAGTCTATATTAAAAAGTATTATCCTTTAAAAAAAAAAGTTAAATAATTAACTATTATTACTTATAAATATAAAAGAGATATAAATATAATATTTAGTAGAAGTAGTTAAGTAATATATATATTTATATAAGGTACTATATTATATTTTCTATATATTATTAAAATAGTAAAAATTTAATAGATTTATAGTTAATTCTTATATTATAAGAAATATTACCCCTAAATTTGTTTTTTTTTATTTTAGAATTACTATTCTCTACTCTATAATTATTAAAGAATTTTAAGATAAAGTAGGTTTAAAAGTAAGGATTTTCTATTTAAAGTTATAAGAGATTCTAGATACCTTTAAATCTATTAACTTCCCCTTTATATAGGAGTCCTATGAGAGTCTTATAAAAATCCTATAAGAGTCCTATAGAAGTCTTATAGGAGTCCTATTAAATAAACTAATAAATAATGTATAATACATAGGTTATTACCTATTTATAATATATAATTATATTATTTATTATTTAAAATCTATTAATAATAAGATATAACTCTCCTATATATAAAAGTAGGCTTTAAAGATATCCTTTTTATACCTTCTTTTATTTTAATAGAATCATTATTTAAATATATCTTAATATAAACTATATATTAAAACTAGCCTTTTATCCTAGGTTTTATTCTCTCAAGTAGGAAACCTTCTATCTTTTTTAGTCTATAATATTAGTATTATTAATAAGCCTTTTATACTAGATTATTTAGTTATATATATATAACTATATTAAAAAGGGAGTTTATATAATAGGATATATAATAATTATCTAAACTTATAGTATTATATAAATCTAATTCTATATTCTATTTATTTAATACTAATATTTTCTTTATATTTAGGTTATTTACTTATCTACTTATAAGGTCTTTAACTAATAATAATTTAAAAAAGCTTAAGTTAAATTTATAATAAACTTATAACTTCCATTTAAAGATTTAATTATAGAGACTTAGCTTTTTTAATAGAAGCTTACCTTTTTATTACTAAAGATTATATAATATTAGCTTTAGTTAATTATCTATATAAAGTAATAAAAGCTTCTTTTTCTACTCTTAATTAAAGTAAAGTTATTAATTACTTTTAATTATTAGACTTTACCTTTCTAATAGGTATTTATAGTAATTATAGGCTATTTTATAGATACTAATTAAGATTATTATAAGATCTTTCTAGGTTTTATATTAATTTATAACTAATATATAAACTTTAATCTTAGAGATATTCTCCTTAAGGTTCTTTAATAATAAAATATTATAAATTAAGTAATTATAATTATTATAGATAATATATTAAATAATAAAACCTTAATTAATAGTCTATATAATTTAATTAAATAGATAAAGCTCTTTAATTTTACTAAAATTATATAGGTTTTATATCTTACTTATATAATTTAGTTAAATTTAAAAGATCTCTTTAGCCTAATAAAGACTAATCTAAAAAATAATAAAATAGTAATAGTTTAATTAAAAGAAAATAAGAGTCTTTTATAATAAGTAAAAAGATAAAAGGGAATTATTTATATATTAGCTAAAATAAAGTAATTAAAGCTTTTTTATAATATTATTTTATACTAACTACTATACTTTTAAATATAGGCCTTTATAATTTTTATTAATATTAATTTATAATAATAAGAAGTATTTTTAAATCTATAAAGTAAAGAATTAAAGCTTACTTTAATATAAAATATATAAATTTAATAGAATTTAATATATTTTATACTTTAATATACTAATTAACTTTCCAATAGCTACTAAAGATATTATATAAAATATTAATATCTAAAATTCTAGCTAAATAAAAGTAAATAATAATAGATTAAATACTTACTTTATATTATAAATCCTTTTAATAAATAGACTATTAGCTTATTAAAGATTAAAGTAATAATAATATATATACTATATTCTAAATCTATAACTAACTATTTACTTATTTTAAGTAGGCTTAAGCCTACCTTTAATAAAAAAAAGTACTTTAAAAAAAGGTTATACTAAAGGCCTTTAAAACTAAAAGTAAGAAACTTTTAATATATTATAAAATAACTAAATAAGTATATAAAAGCCTATATATAATTAATATAATTCTTATATCTTAATATAAACTTAAATTCTTTAAAAGATTAAAATAAATAAGCAATATTAATAGTATAAATTCCTTTTAATATAATATATATAAAATATCTTTTTATAAGTATTTAAAAGAATACTTAAAATATTAATTAAAAAAATAAATATTTCTAAGGGTAAAATCCTCTTTATATAATAAAAATATAATAATAAGTCTTTTTAAAAAGGATTAACTAAAACTATTATTATAATTAAAGACTAAGTAGTAAAAAGAACTAAAAAGATATCTTAATATTAATATATTTATATAATAATAATTATAAGTTAACTAATCTAACCTTATATAAAATAAAGTTTAATTAACCTATACTATTTTTAAAAAGAGGATAAATATTAGTTTCTAATACTTATAATAATTATATAAGATATTTTCTTTATCTTAGCTATTAATATAGGTATGAAATACCTTTTTAATATTATTTATAATATCTACTATTATTAATAAAAGTTATTAAATAAAGTAATAATCTAAGATCTAATAATATTCTATTATTTATCTAAGTTTAATATTAAAAGTAAGAAAACTAATAAAGATTTCTAATCTAAATCTATTTTAAATTTAAATAAAAGAATAGAGATTAACAAGGTAAAAGAAGTAAAACTTTTTAAATCTATATTAAAGGGAATTAGTAAGGATAAAGATAGTAAGAACTTAAATAAAGTTAGAGGTATTAATATAGATTAGGAGGATACTAAGAAATTAGATAATAATTTAGTACTATATCTATTACCTCTTATTATTATTAATAGTATAAGTTAAGCTTAACTCTGAAGAGATTATAAGAGATATAGGGATAATAATATATATAAATAAGTATACTAGATAATCTAATTATATAATACTAGAATTATACTAAATCCTAATAGAAAAACTAATCCTAATTTTTACTATAAGCTAAATACTAATTAATATAAGGTATTTCTTTATAATTTATATAGATTATATTTTTCTCTATATTTATAGTATTTATAGTCCTATAGGAGTCCTATTAAAGTCCTATAGGACCGGACAAGGTACCTTAGTCCTATCTCTTAGTACTCCTATAGGAGTAAATAGGGGTCCTATCTAGTCCTATAGGAGTGGTCCTATGGGACTAAATGGTGGGAGTTGGTAAGGTCTAGGAGGGTCTAAGATTATGGACTACCTAGAGGGTTACTACTAGGTCTAGGTATAAAGTAACTATTTAACTTTATATATAATATTGATTATTACTAATAAGGTTTATTAAAGCTAAAGATAATCTAAGATATTATAATATTTATATATATAATAAGGTTTAATCTATAAGAGAATTAGTAGCTAATTCTCTAAAAGTACCTATCTTTCTAAAAGATTATAGCTTTAATAAAGGTAAGTAGTATAGTTACTACCTTATTTAAATTAATTAGTAATACTAAAGAAGATATAGTTAAAGAAAATTAGTTACTACCTACTTTATAACTATTAACTAGTATTATACTTAGGAGGAGATAAAGAAATAGCTTACTAAGTAAAGGTAATAAGATATAATCTAGTATTAAGGA
>NW_015971322.1:0-2024 GCF_000769745.1 Penicillium expansum
AAGAACTTAATATACTAGGGCCTTTTAATAGGAATTAAGGGATATTCTTAGGATTTAACTAATAATAAAGCCTTTTAGCCTAGTATTAATAAGGAGGTTAAGGTATTTTAGGATATAACCCCTATTTTAACTAGATTAAGTATAACTTCTATATTAATAGTTACCTTTAGCTTTAGTTTTAGTTCTAGTTCTTATACTATTAAGCTATCTACTACTATTACTATTAGAGTATAAGCTAAGCTATAAGCTAGCTAGGACTAGTATAATACTATTATCCTCTCTTATATTATATCTACCTTAGATATTATAATATCTATCTACCTCTATTAAGGTAAGACTATAGTTAAGGTTTATAAAGATCTATACTAACTTTATAAGGCTAAGAATTTCTACTTAGTTAGTAATAAAGCTATTAAATAGGCTATTTAGAAATATAAATCTAGTAATAAACTAAAAGACTTTATTATAAAGTAGTATTATCTTTTTATTAAGATATAGGAGGTATATCTAGCTACTAAAAAGGTATCTACTATCTATATTATATATATATTTTTATATACTATTAGGGGTAATATTAGCTATTAATATTAGTTAAATATAGTCTCTATTTATAAAGACTAGTCTTATAACTATAACTTATAATATATCTTTAGTGATTTTATTACTTTTAAAGGATATTATATTAGAAATAATTATATTTAAAGCTAATGATAGGCCTTATCTAATATTACTTTAACTAATAAGAAGAAGAAAGATAAGAAAAAGAAAGACTTTAAAAAGGACTTTAAAGACTTTAAAGATTAGGTCTAGTATCCCTTTTATAAAAGAGAAACTATTTATAAACTAGCTAATTATTTCTTAAATCCTAAAAATAAGAAAGATTTAAAACCTAAGTCTATTAATAAGGCTAATACTAAACCTACTACTATAAATATAGTATTATTATCGCCTAATAACCTCTAGGTATCTACTACCTATATTAATATTAACTCTATATTAACTACTATTTTATTAAATAATACTCTAGATCCTAATATATAGATATTAGATTTAAGCTACTTAGCCTATATAATACCTTACTAGAGTATATTTTATACTTTTATTACTAAGACCTTATCTATTTATTTAACTATTAGTAAAACCTTCTATATAGAAGGCTATAGTAATATTATTATTAATCTTACTAAGTTTAATTATAATATTAATAATTAAGATACTATTAAGCGAATTTATATAAGGGGTATTATACTCTAAAAGGTTTAGTATATACTAAGCTTAAAGTATAGTCTTATTTTAATAAGATAGCTTACTAAAATAGGTACTATAGTAATTACTTTCTTTAAGGATTATACTAAATTAAAATCTATAATTACTAAAAAGGTTAAAGGTTATACTACTATTAGTAATAACTAGTACTAGTTATATATATATAAGAATACTTAAATTTCTTATCTTTATAGTCTTATAAAAACTAACTATTTTATACTAAGTATCTCTATAGTAGAGAATACTACTAGTTTACTAGAAGATAATAATCTCTTTATTTTAGCCTTTAAGATTAGTAAACTAATCTCTATCTTAATAAATCTTATTTATTATTATATCTATTATACTAACGAATCTTAAGTTAAGAAAACCTAGGACTATATAGATAGCTTAATAATTAAGAAGAAGTTAGCTTTAACTTAGCCTTATATACTATATATTATTAGTAAAGGTTATACTTTATCTTTTAGTAAAAATAAATCGATTTATACTAATCTTAATAACTTAATTTATATAGATATATAAGGCCTTATTAGTATTATATTAACTAATAACTATAACTACTATATTATATTTATAGATAATATTTCTTATTTTTACTAGGTATTCCTAATTAAATACCGCTCTAAGGTACTAAAAAGGTTTATTTAGGTTAAATAATAGCTAAAGACCTAGTTAAATTTAATAGTAAAGTATATCTTTAGTAATAATACTAAGGAATATAAACCCCTTTATAAATATATTATTATAAAAGGAGT
>NW_015971319.1:0-1853 GCF_000769745.1 Penicillium expansum
TATATTCTATATAGACTATAATTATAAGGAGATAGTACTTAATAAAGATAAATAACGCTAGATTAATTACCTTCTTTATCTTATAAAGCTATTCTATAAATATACTCTTATACTTTTAAAGACTTAAGATATAACTATATATCTAGTATTCTAGATCTATAATATATTATTTAAGTACCTTAAGAAGTCTATTAAGTAACTTTAATAAAAGTATATCTTATAGAAATAATAGATACTTTCCTCTCTTAAAGCTAGCTAATTAAAGCTTAATAAGTACTATTTATAGATAGATTATAATTATAATTATATCTATATAATTAATACTATACTAATATTAGATAATAGGTTCTAATTCTTTCTCTTTAATAATTAGATAAAGGAATAGTATAATAAATATTAAGCCTTATTCTAAAATACTCTCTTATCTTACTAAGAGTATTATACTACTAGTTAAGGCCTATTAGTCTCCTCTCTTAGATTAAGGCTAAGTATAGCTCTTTATAATCTACTTTACCTAAAGAAACCTAAAGTAAAGCTAGTTAGTAATAAGATAACCTAGTATCTTAATAGTAGTAAGTTATACTCTTCTTTTAGTCTTATTTTAATAAATATCTATTACTAATTCTATATAGATATTATTAATTCTAAGCTATTACCCTTTTAATAAAAGAATTAGAGCTATTTTCCTATAATTACTTTACTTATATAGGATATTCTTATAATTCTAGTAACTAATATAGGCGTAGAATAATTATTTAATACTACTTATAATATTTATTATTATTGCTGTAGTTATATAAAGGCTAAGACTATTAAAGAGTTAATACTATTCCTTTATATATTAAGATTTAACCTTAAATTATATAAGGTAAAAGAGTTTAAATAATTCTTCTTTTTAAATAAGATTAAAGTATTAAGAGAGGAAAAGGATAATAGGCTTAATAATATTAAAATTAAATAGATTAGTGATATAAAAGAATAGCTAGAGAGCTTAGGTAGTTTAATTAATATTAATAATAATAATACTAGTGATAATAATATTAGTAATCCTCTATTACTAAGTTATACTACTTAGCTATATATATTAGGGAGGAAAAGGAAGTATATAGAGGATGATATATATTAGTCTTATTAGTTTATACTTGATTTAATTATAATATATTAATATATACTTAAATAAATTAATAATTTATTGAATTTAAAGTGAATGATATAATCGAAATACTTAAAAATACTAGGAATTTCTATATTATTTGTATAGTTATAAGAAATTAGTATATTTGTATTATTTAGTTATAGGGGGGGGCTTGTTAGGCCCCCCCCTTCGAGCTATAGGCCTAAACTAAAAGCCTGAAGCCTACTGCGAGCTTTAGGAATAGGCCCGAAACCTGACCCTTTTAAGGGTCGAGTCAGGTTAGGTTTCAGGCTTTTTGAGCTTTATAGAAGTCTAATTAAGATATATATCTATTTAAGTAAGGAATCCTTATAATTTAATTTAGGTTCCTTTAAAATATTTAGCTTTAAATAATATTAGTACTTTAATAATATTAGTAGGAGTAGAGATAATAACCTACTCTTTAATCTAAGTAAAGTAGTTATTAATTTTATTAAACTTAGTTTTTATTCTAGATCTTAGTAGACCTGGTAGTGACCCTCTGGGTGGTCCATGATCTTAGACCCTCTACCTAACCCTCTAAGGGTCAGGGTCGCTTATAAGCGACCCTAACCCTAACCCTAATCCTCTAAGGGTTACTCATAGGTAACCTTCTATAACCCGCAGCGACCCTTAGATATATAAATTTCGAGCACTAAGCCTAATTAAGGTAGATAAAACTACTTATATCTCTTAATAA